>NW_024380466.1:0-33374 GCF_016835505.1 Polypterus senegalus | reverse complement strand
AAGTTCTCTTTTCTACCGACATGCAAGCCAAAATATTTCTGTAAGAAGCAGTGCAGATATTGACACGTACTGGTGAAAGAAACGCCGACGGCAACGGGATGAACATTTATCTGTTGCTGTATCTCGTTCCATTGCTTTTCCTAATCATCAAGTAGACTGGAACGGTACGTGGAATGGTTAGCATTGGAAACTATCTCTAAAACGTAACTGAAACACTCTCAGATATGAATCGCAAACGAAGAAAGTAAGACGGGCTTGTCCGGGATTTGAACCCGGGACCTCTCGCACCCGAAGAGAGAATCATACCCCTAGACCAACAAGCCAACATCCGAGATTGTCTTCCTTTGTGTGAAGCTTTACACTGCTTTCAGCAAAAATCGCCAAAGTTTTCCTTCAAGTTCTAGGCAGCAGCGGCAAGAAGAACAGATGAAGCTATTTTCAATCATTCCAGGTAAGGAATCGTTTTGTGCCGTTTCACCAAGGAAAAGCGGTTCTTTAGGAAGAACCCTACCAGGAAAGGCAGCAATGGGAAGAGGAGCTCCTTTAAGGTTGTCGCTTTTGAACGGGTGCGTTTTCTTCTCAGCTGCATCTGGTAGCGAGACGTGGGAGCAACGTCTTTCTTAAGCCATTCAGAAGCTTCATGGGGGGATTCCCACCATTTCCGGAAGAGGCAAACTGCAAAGGATCAAGCAAAGACGGGCTTGTCCGGGATTTGAACCGGGACCTCTTGGCATTCTCCTAGGCAGTATGGCTGCTATTGCCGCAAGATTTGCATTGTGTGTTTCAAAGCAAAATTTCTCGAAGGAATGTACTTCTAAAGAAATCAAGGGCTTCTCAGAGGCGCAAGGAACTTTGGATTCTTTTTGTTTCTGACATACGTGACAATTAAATGTTCTGAAAACTGCAGAAAATCAATTCCACATTCCAAATGCTGGCAGAGTTGCGAAATTAAGCGCAAAGAAACATTTCAGACTAACGCATGAAATAAATCTTAGCGGATCCTTGAAACTCATTGAGGTTTATTTCCAGCCCAAATCTGAAGGGGTACTCTTCTGAAACGGCGTTAGAATTCCTTTCGTCTTAACCGAAGCTTTAAGGCAAAAACCCGGAAGGCTGCATTCTCTCAATCCTTCAGTTGAAAAGTGAATTTGTTTTATTTACACCTGACAAAAATTCAGTTCCAAATGGAAATTCTTTACTGCTTCCTTTCCTGGCCGCATACGAAAAGCTTTACTTCTTTCAAGAAATGATCACCAGCTGTTTCCTCATTGCTGAAAGTGCGGAAGCAGCTGACGGAGCGGCCAGAAGAAGCAAACAACAACAACAGGTATATATCAGTTCGTTTCCATGTCTTAAATGGCTTAATGGTTGTGTTGGTCAGGTATTTTAGGGTGTTTAGGGTCAGCAAGTTCTCTTTTCTACCGACATGCAAGCCAAAATATTTCTGTAAGAAGCAGTGCAGATATTGACACGTACTGGTGAAAGAAGCGCTGACGGCAGCGGGATGAACATTTATCAGTTGCTGTATCTCGTTCCATTGCTTTGCCTAATCATCAAGTAGACTGGAGCGATCGTGGAATGGTTATCATTGGAAACTATCTCTAAAACGTAACTTAAACACTCTCAGATATGAATCGCATAAGCGAAGCAAGTAAGGCGGGCTTGTCCGGGATTTGAACCGGGACCTCTCGCACCCAAGCGAGAATCATACCCTAGACCAACAAGCCGGCGCGCGCCTTTTTGGCATTCTCCTAGGCAGTATGGCTGCTATTGCCGCAAGATTTGCATTGTGTGTTTCAAAGCAAAATTTCTCGAAGGAATGCACTTCTAAAGAAATCAAGGGCTTCTCAGAGGCGCAAGGAACTTTGGATTCTTTTGTTTCTGACATACGTGACAATTAAATGTTCTGAAAACTGCAGAAAATCAATTCCACATTCCAAATGCTGGCAGAGTTGCGAAATTAAGCGCAAAGAAACATTTCAGACTAACGCATGAAATAAATCTTAGCGGATCCTTGAAACTCATTGAGGTTTATTTCCAGCCCAAATCTGAAGGGGTACTCTTCTGAAACGGCGTTAGAATTCCTTTCGTCTTAACCGAAGCTTTAAGGCAAAACCCGGAAGGCTGCATTCTCTCAATCCTTCAGTTGAAAAGTGAATTTGTTTTATTTACACCTGACAAAATTCAGTTCCAAATGGAAATTCTTTACTGCTTCCTTTCCTGGCCGCATACGAAAAGCTTTACTTCTTTCAAGAAATGATCACCAGCTGTTTCCTCATTGCTGAAAGTCGGAAGCAGCTGACGGAGCGCCAGAAGAAGCAAACAACAACAACAGGTATATATCAGTTCGTTTCCATGTCTTAAATGGCTTAATGGTTGTGTTGGTCAGGTATTTTAGGGTGTTTAGGGTCAGCAAGTTCTCTTTTCTACCGACATGCAAGCCAAAATATTTCTGTAAGAAGCAGTGCAGATATTGACACGTACTGGTGAAAGAAACGCTGGCGGCAGCGGGATGAACATTTATCAGTTGCTGTATCTCGTTCCATTGCTTTGCCTAATCATCAAGTAGACTGGAGCGATCGTGGAATGGTTATCATTGGAAACTATCTCTAAAACGTAACTTAAACACTCTCAGATATGAATCGCAAACGAAGCAAGTAAGGCGGGCTTGTCGGGATTTGAACCGGGACCTCTCGCACCCAAAGCGAGAATCATACCCCTAGACCAACAAGCCGGCTGGCGCTTTTTTGGCATTCTCCTAGGCAGTTTGGCTGCTATTGCCGCAAGATTTGCATTGTGTGTTTCTAAGCAAAATTTCTCGAAGGAATGCACTTCTAAAGAAATCAAGGGCTTCTCAGAGGCGCAAGGAACTTTGGATTCTTTTTGTTTCTGACATACGTGACAATTAAATGTTCTGAAAACTGCAGAAAATCAATTCCACATTCCAAATGCTGGCAGAGTTGCGAAATTAAGCGCAAAGAAACATTTCAGACTAACGCATGAAATAAATCTTAGCGGATCCTTGAAACTCATTGAGGTTTATTTCCAGCCCAAATCTGAAGGGGTACTCTTCTGAAACGGCGTTAGAATTCCTTTCGTCTTAACCGAAGCTTTAAAGCAAATGCCCGAAGGCTGCATTCTCTCAATCCTTCAGTTGAAAAGTGAATTTGTTTTATTTACACCTGACAAAAATTCAGTTCTAAATGGAAATTCTTTACTGCTTCCTTTCCTGGCCGCATACGAAAAGCTTTACTTCTTTCAAGAAATGATCACCAGCTGTTCCCTAATTGCTGAAAGTGCGGAAGCAGCTGAAGGAGCGGCAAGAAGAAGAAAACAACAACAACAGGTATATATCAGTTCGTTTCCATGTCTTAAATGGCTTAATGGTTGTGTTGGTCAGGTATTTTAGGGTGTTTAGTGTCAGCAAGTTCTCTTTTCTACCGACATGCAAGCCAAAATATTTCTGTAAGAAGCAGTGCAGATATTGGCACGTACTGGTGAAAGGAACGCCGACGGCAGCGGGATGAACATTGATCAGTTGCTGTATCTCGTTCCATTGCTCTGCCTAATCATCAAGTAGACTGGAACGATGCGTGGAATGGTTAGCATTGGAAACTATCTCTAAAACGTAACTGAAACACTCTCAGATATGAATCGCAAACGAAGAAAGTAAGACGGGCTTGTCCGGGATTTGAACCCGGGACCTCTCGCACCCGAAGCGAGAATCATACCCCTAGACCAACAAGCCAACATCGAGCTGCGGGGGGCCTGACCGGCAGTGTTTTAAAACTTAAGGTTCGTACGGATGTTTTACCTCTGGAATTGGACCGCTGAAAGTAGAAATCAATTATCCCATCAGAGAATTGTCTTCCTTTGTGTGAAGCTTTACACTGCTTTCAGCAAAAATCGCCAAAGTTTTCCTTCAAGTTCTAGGCAGCAGCGGCAAGAAGAACAGATGAAGCTATTTTCAATCATTCCAGGTAAGGAATCGTTTTGTGCCGTTTCACCAAGGAAAAGCGGTTCTTTAGGAAGAACCCTACCAGGAAAGGCAGCAATGGGAAGAGGAGCTCCTTTAAGGTTGTCGCTTTTGAACGGGTGCGCCAAAATTTCTTCTCAGCTGCATCTGGTAAGCGAGGCACGCGAGCAACACGTCTTTCTTAAGCCATTCAGAAGCTTCATGGGGGGATTCCCACCATTTCCGGAAGAGGCAAACTGCAAAGGATCAAGCAAAGACGGGCTTGTCCGGGATTTGAACCCGGGACCTCTCGCACCCAAAGCGAGAATCATACCCCTAGACCAACAAGCCGGCTGAGCGCGCCTTCTTGGCATTCTCCTAGGCAGTATGGCTGCTATTGCCGCAAGATTTGCATTGTGTGTTTCAAAGCAAAATTTCTCGAAGGAATGTACTTCTAAAGAAATCAAGGGCTTCTCAGAGGCGCAAGGAACTTTGGATTCTTTTTGTTTCTGACATACGTGACAATTAAATGTTCTGAAAACTGCAGAAAATCAATTCCACATTCCAAATGCTGGCAGAGTTGCGAAATTAAGCGCAAAGAAACATTTCAGACTAACGCATGAAATAAATCTTAGCGGATCCTTGAAACTCATTGAGGTTTATTTCCAGCCCAAATCTGAAGGGGTACTCTTCTGAAACGGCGTTAGAATTCCTTCGTCTTAACCGAAGCTTTAAGGCAAAACCGGAAGGCTGCATTCTCTCAATCCTTCAGTTGAAAAGTGAATTTGTTTTATTTACACCTGACAAAAATTCAGTTCCAAATGGAAATTCTTTACTGCTTCCTTTCCTGGCCGCATACGAAAAGCTTTACTTCTTTCAAGAAATGATCACCAGCTGTTTCCTCATTGCTGAAAGTGCGGAAGCAGCTGACGGAGCGGCCAGAAGAAGCAAACAACAACAACAGGTATATATCAGTTCGTTTCCATGTCTTAAATGGCTTAATGGTTGTGTTGGTCAGGTATTTTAGGGTGTTTAGGGTCAGCAAGTTCTCTTTTCTACCGACATGCAAGCCAAAATATTTCTGTAAGAAGCAGTGCAGATATTGACACGTACTGGTGAAAGAAACGCTGACGGCAACGGGATGAACATTTATCAGTTGCTGTATCTCGTTCCATTGCTTTGCCTAATCATCAAGTAGACTGGAACGATCGTGGAATGGTTATCATTGGAAACTATCTCTAAAACGTAACTTAAACACTCTCAGATATGAATCGCAAACGAAGCAAGTAAGACGGGCTTGTCCGGGATTTGAACCCGGGACCTCTCGCACCCAAAGCGAGAATCATACCCCTAGACCAACAAGCCGGCTGAGCGCGCTTTTGGCATTCTCCTAGGCAGTTTGGCTGCTATTGCCGCAAGATTTGCATTGTGTGTTTCTAAGCAAAATTTTCGAAGGAATGCACTTCTAAAGAAATCAAGGGCTTCTCAGAGGCGCAAGGAACTTTGGATTCTTTTTGTTTCTGACATACGTGACAATTAAATGTTCTGAAAACTGCAGAAAATCAATTCCACATTCCAAATGCTGGCAGAGTTGCGAAATTAAGCGCAAAGAAACATTTCAGACTAACGCATGAAATAAATCTTAGCGGATCCTTGAAACTCATTGAGGTTTATTTCCAGCCCAAATCTGAAGGGGTACTCTTCTGAAACGGCGTTAGAATTCCTTTCGTCTTAACCGAAGCTTTAAAGCAAATGCCCGGAAGGCTGCATTCTCTCAATCCTTCAGTTGAAAAGTGAATTTGTTTTATTTACACCTGACAAAAATTCAGTTCTAAATGGAAATTCTTTACTGCTTCCTTTCCTGGCCGCATACGAAAAGCTTTACTTCTTTCAAGAAATGATCACCAGCTGTTCCCTAATTGCTGAAAGTGCGGAAGCAGCTGAAGGAGCGGCAAGAAGAAGAAAACAACAACAATAGATATATATCAGTTCGTTTCCATGTCTTAAATGGCTTAATGGTTGTGTTGGTCAGGTATTTTAGGGTGTTTAGTGTCAGCAAGTTCTCTTTTCTACCGACATGCAAGCCAAAATATTTCTGTAAGAAGCAGTGCAGATATTGGCACGTACTGGTGAAAGGAACGCCGACGGCAGCGGGATGAACATTGATCAGTTGCTGTATCTCGTTCCATTGCTCTGCCTAATCATCAAGTAGACTGGAACGATGCGTGGAATGGTTAGCATTGGAAACTATCTCTAAAACGTAACTGAAACACTCTCAGATATGAATCGCAAACGAAGAAAGTAAGACGGGCTTGTCCGGGATTTGAACCCGGGACCTCTCGCACCCGAAGCGAGAATCATACCCCTAGACCAACAAGCCAACATCGAGGCTGCGGGGGGCCTGACCGGCAGTGTTTTAAAACTTAAGGTTACTTCTAAAGATGTTTTACCTCTGGAATTGGACCGCTGAAAGTAGAAATCAATTATCCCATCAGAGAATTGTCTTCCTTTGTGTGAAGCTTTACACTGCTTTCAGCAAAAATCGCCAAAGTTTTCCTTCAAGTTCTAGGCAGCAGCGGCAAGAAGAACAGATGAAGCTATTTTCAATCATTCCAGGTAAGGAATCGCTTTTGTGCCGTTTCACCAAGGAAAAGCGGTTCTTTAGGAAGAACCCTACCAGGAAAGGCAGCAATGGGAAGAGGAGCTCCTTTAAGGTTGTCGCTTTTTGAACGGGTGCGTTTTCTTCTCAGCTGCATCTGGTAAGCGAGACGTGGGAGCAACGTCTTTCTTAAGCCATTCAGAAGCTTCATGGGGGGATTCCCACCATTTCCGGAAGAGGCAAACTGCAAAGGATCAAGCAAAGACGGGCTTGTCCGGGATTTGAACCCGGGACCTCTCGCACCCAAAGCGAGAATCATACCCCTAGACCAACAAGCCGGCTGAGCGCCGCCTTCTTGGCATTCTCCTAGGCAGTATGGCTGCTATTGCCGCAAGATTTGCATTGTGTGTTTCAAAGCAAAATTTCTCGAAGGAATGTACTTCTAAAGAAATCAAGGGCTTCTCAGAGGCGCAAGGAACTTTGGATTCTTTTTGTTTCTGACATACGTGACAATTAAATGTTCTGAAAACTGCAGAAAATCAATTCCACATTCCAAATGCTGGCAGAGTTGCGAAATTAAGCGCAAAGAAACATTTCAGACTAACGCATGAAATAAATCTTAGCGGATCCTTGAAACTCATTGAGGTTTATTTCCAGCCCAAATCTGAAGGGGTACTCTTCTGAAACGGCGTTAGAATTCCTTTCGTCTTAACCGAAGCTTTAAGGCAAAAACCCGGAAGGCTGCATTCTCTCAATCCTTCAGTTGAAAAGTGAATTTGTTTTATTTACACCTGACAAAAATTCAGTTCCAAATGGAAATTCTTTACTGCTTCCTTTCCTGGCCGCATACGAAAAGCTTTACTTCTTTCAAGAAATGATCACCAGCTGTTTCCTCATTGCTGAAAGTGCGGAAGCAGCTGACGGAGCCGCCAGAAGAAGCAAACAACAACAACAGGTATATATCAGTTCGTTTCCATGTCTTAAATGGCTTAATGGTTGTGTTGGTCAGGTATTTTAGGGTGTTTAGGGTCAGCAAGTTCTCTTTTCTACCGACATGCAAGCCAAAATATTTCTGTAAGAAGCAGTGCAGATATTGACACGTACTGGTGAAAGAAACGCTGACGGCAACGGGATGAACATTTATCAGTTGCTGTATCTCGTTCCATTGCTTTGCCTAATCATCAAGTAGACTGGAACGATCGTGGAATGGTTATCATTGGAAACTATCTCTAAAACGTAACTTAAACACTCTCAGATATGAATCGCAAACGAAGCAAGTAAGACGGGCTTGTCCGGGATTTGAACCCGGGACCTCTCGCACCCAAAGCGAGAATCATACCCCTAGACCAACAAGCCGGCTGAGCGCGCGCTTTTTTGGCATTCTCCTAGGCAGTTTGGCTGCTATTGCCGCAAGATTTGCATTGTGTGTTTCTAAGCAAAATTTTCGAAGGAATGCACTTCTAAAGAAATCAAGGGCTTCTCAGAGGCGCAAGGAACTTTGGATTCTTTTTGTTTCTGACATACGTGACAATTAAATGTTCTGAAAACTGCAGAAAATCAATTCCACATTCCAAATGCTGGCAGAGTTGCGAAATTAAGCGCAAAGAAACATTTCAGACTAACGCATGAAATAAATCTTAGCGGATCCTTGAAACTCATTGAGGTTTATTTCCAGCCCAAATCTGAAGGGGTACTCTTCTGAAACGGCGTTAGAATTCCTTTCGTCTTAACCGAAGCTTTAAAGCAAATGCCCGGAAGGCTGCATTCTCTCAATCCTTCAGTTGAAAAGTGAATTTGTTTTATTTACACCTGACAAAAATTCAGTTCTAAATGGAAATTCTTTACTGCTTCCTTTCCTGGCCGCATACGAAAAGCTTTACTTCTTTCAAGAAATGATCACCAGCTGTTCCCTAATTGCTGAAAGTGCGGAAGCAGCTGAAGGAGCGGCAAGAAGAAGAAAACAACAACAATAGATATATATCAGTTCGTTTCCATGTCTTAAATGGCTTAATGGTTGTGTTGGTCAGGTATTTTAGGGTGTTTAGTGTCAGCAAGTTCTCTTTTCTACCGACATGCAAGCCAAAATATTTCTGTAAGAAGCAGTGCAGATATTGGCACGTACTGGTGAAAGGAAGCGCGGCGGCAGCGGGATGAACATTGATCAGTTGCTGTATCTCGTTCCATTGCTCTGCCTAATCATCAAGTAGACTGGAACGTGCGTGGAATGGTTAGCATTGGAAACTATCTCTAAAACGTAACTGAAACACTCTCAGATATGAATCGCAAACGAAGAAAGTAAGACGGGCTTGTCCGGGATTTGAACCGGGACCTCTCACACCCGAGCGAGAATCATACCCCTAGACCAACAAGCCAACATCGAGCTGCGGGGGGCCTGACCGGCAGTGTTTTAAAACTTAAGGTTCGTACCAAATGCGGATGTTTTACCTCTGGAATTGGACCGCTGAAAGTAGAAATCAATTATCCCATCAGAGAATTGTCTTCCTTTGTGTGAAGCTTTACACTGCTTTCAGCAAAAATCGCCAAAGTTTTCCTTCAAGTTCTAGGCAGCAGCGGCAAGAAGAACAGATGAAGCTATTTTCAATCATTCCAGGTAAGGAATCGTTTTGTGCCGTTTCACCAAGGAAAAGCGGTTCTTTAGGAAGAACCCTACCAGGAAAGGCAGCAATGGGAAGAGGAGCTCCTTTAAGGTTGTCGCTTTTGAACGGGTGCGTTTTCTTCTCAGCTGCATCTGGTAAGTAGACGTGGAGCAACGTCTTTCTTAAGCCATTCAGAAGCTTCATGGGGGGATTCCCACCATTTCCGGAAGAGGCAAACTGCAAAGGATCAAGCAAAGACGGCTTGTCCGGGATTTGAACCGGACCTCTCGCACCCTAAGCGAGAATCATACCCCTAGACCAACAAGCCGGCTGAGCGCGCGCCTTCTTGGCATTCTCCTAGGCAGTATGGCTGCTATTGCCGCAAGATTTGCATTGTGTGTTTCAAAGCAAAATTTCTCGAAGGAATGAACTTCTAAAGAAATCAAGGGCTTCTCAGAGGCGCAAGGAACTTTGGATTCTTTTGTTTCTGACATACGTGACAATTAAATGTTCTGAAAACTGCAGAAAATCAATTCCACATTCCAAATGCTGGCAGAGTTGCGAAATTAAGCGCAAAGAAACATTTCAGACTAACGCATGAAATAAATCTTAGCGGATCCTTGAAACTCATTGAGGTTTATTTCCAGCCCAAATCTGAAGGGGTACTCTTCTGAAACGGCGTTAGAATTCCTTTCGTCTTAACCGAAGCTTTAAGGCAAAAACCCGGAAGGCTGCATTCTCTCAATCCTTCAGTTGAAAAGTGAATTTGTTTTATTTACACCTGACAAAAATTCAGTTCCAAATGGAAATTCTTTACTGCTTCCTTTCCTGGCCGCATACGAAAAGCTTTACTTCTTTCAAGAAATGATCACCAGCTGTTTCCTCATTGCTGAAAGTGCGGAAGCAGCTGACGGAGCGCCAGAAGAAGCAAACAACAACAACAGGTATATATCAGTTCGTTTCCATGTCTTAAATGGCTTAATGGTTGTGTTGGTCAGGTATTTTAGGGTGTTTAGGGTCAGCAAGTTCTCTTTTCTACCGACATGCAAGCCAAAATATTTCTGTAAGAAGCAGTGCAGATATTGACACGTACTGGTGAAAGAAACGCTGACGGCAACGGGATGAACATTTATCAGTTGCTGTATCTCGTTCCATTGCTTTGCCTAATCATCAAGTAGACTGGAACGATACGTGGAATGGTTATCATTGGAAACTATCTCTAAAACGTAACTTAAACACTCTCAGATATGAATCGCAAACGAAGCAAGTAAGACGGGCTTGTCCGGGATTTGAACCCGGGACCTCTCGCACCCAAAGCGAGAATCATACCCTAGACCAACAAGCGGGCTGAGCGCGCGCTTTTTTGGCATTCTCCTAGGCAGTTTGGCTGCTATTGCCGCAAGATTTGCATTGTGTGTTTCTAAGCAAAATTTTCGAAGGAATGCACTTCTAAAGAAATCAAGGGCTTCTCAGAGGCGCAAGGAACTTTGGATTCTTTTTGTTTCTGACATACGTGACAATTAAATGTTCTGAAAACTGCAGAAAATCAATTCCACATTCCAAATGCTGGCAGAGTTGCGAAATTAAGCGCAAAGAAACATTTCAGACTAACGCATGAAATAAATCTTAGCGGATCCTTGAAACTCATTGAGGTTTATTTCCAGCCCAAATCTGAAGGGGTACTCTTCTGAAACGGCGTTAGAATTCCTTTCGTCTTAACCGAAGCTTTAAAGCAAATGCCCGGAAGGCTGCATTCTCTCAATCCTTCAGTTGAAAAGTGAATTTGTTTTATTTACACCTGACAAAAATTCAGTTCTAAATGGAAATTCTTTACTGCTTCCTTTCCTGGCCGCATACGAAAAGCTTTACTTCTTTCAAGAAATGATCACCAGCTGTTCCCTAATTGCTGAAAGTGCGGAAGCAGCTGAAGGAGCGGCAAGAAGAAGAAAACAACAACAATAGATATATATCAGTTCGTTTCCATGTCTTAAATGGCTTAATGGTTGTGTTGGTCAGGTATTTTAGGGTGTTTAGTGTCAGCAAGTTCTCTTTTCTACCGACATGCAAGCCAAAATATTTCTGTAAGAAGCAGTGCAGATATTGGCACGTACTGGTGAAAGGAACGCCGACGGCAGCGGGATGAACATTGATCAGTTGCTGTATCTCGTTCCATTGCTCTGCCTAATCATCAAGTAGACTGGAACGGTACGTGGAATGGTTAGCATTGGAAACTATCTCTAAAACGTAACTGAAACACTCTCAGATATGAATCGCAAACGAAGAAAGTAAGACGGGCTTGTCCGGGATTTGAACCCGGGACCTCTCGCACCGGCGAGAATCATACCCCTAGACCAACAAGCCAACATCGAGCTGCGGGGCCTGACCGGCAGTGTTTTAAAACTTAAGGTTCGGACGGATGTTTTACCTCTGGAATTGGACCGCTGAAAGTAGAAATCAATTATCCCATCAGAGAATTGTCTTCCTTTGTGTGAAGCTTTACACTGCTTTCAGCAAAAATCGCCAAAGTTTTCCTTCAAGTTCTAGGCAGCAGCGGCAAGAAGAACAGATGAAGCTATTTTCAATCATTCCAGGTAAGGAATCGTTTTGTGCCGTTTCACCAAGGAAAAGCGGTTCTTTAGGAAGAACCCTACCAGGAAAGGCAGCAATGGGAAGAGGAGCTCCTTTAAGGTTGTCGCTTTTGAACGGGTGCGTTTTCTTCTCAGCTGCATCTGGTAAGCGAGACGTGGGAGCAACGTCTTTCTTAAGCCATTCAGAAGCTTCATGGGGGGATTCCCACCATTTCGGAAGAGGCAAACTGCAAAGGATCAAGCAAAGACGGGCTTGTCCGGGATTTGAACCCGGGACCTCTCGCACCCTAAGCGAGAATCATACCCCTAGACCAACAAGCCGGCTGAGCGCGCGCCTTCTTGGCATTCTCCTAGGCAGTATGGCTGCTATTGCCGCAAGATTTGCATTGTGTGTTTCAAAGCAAAATTTCTCGAAGGAATGAATTCTAAAGAAATCAAGGGCTTCTCAGAGGCGCAAGGAACTTTGGATTCTTTTTGTTTCTGACATACGTGACAATTAAATGTTCTGAAAACTGCAGAAAATCAATTCCACATTCCAAATGCTGGCAGAGTTGCGAAATTAAGCGCAAAGAAACATTTCAGACTAACGCATGAAATAAATCTTAGCGGATCCTTGAAACTCATTGAGGTTTATTTCCAGCCCAAATCTGAAGGGGTACTCTTCTGAAACGGCGTTAGAATTCCTTTCGTCTTAACCGAAGCTTTAAGGCAAAACCGGAAGGCTGCATTCTCTCAATCCTTCAGTTGAAAAGTGAATTTGTTTTATTTACACCTGACAAAAATTCAGTTCCAAATGGAAATTCTTTACTGCTTCCTTTCCTGGCCGCATACGAAAAGCTTTACTTCTTTCAAGAAATGATCACCAGCTGTTTCCTCATTGCTGAAAGTGCGAAGCAGCTGACGGAGCGCCAGAAGAAGCAAACAACAACAACAGGTATATATCAGTTCGTTTCCATGTCTTAAATGGCTTAATGGTTGTGTTGGTCAGGTATTTTAGGGTGTTTAGGGTCAGCAAGTTCTCTTTTCTACCGACATGCAAGCCAAAATATTTCTGTAAGAAGCAGTGCAGATATTGACACGTACTGGTGAAAGAAACGCTGACGGCAACGGGATGAACATTTATCAGTTGCTGTATCTCGTTCCATTGCTTTGCCTAATCATCAAGTAGACTGGAACGATACGTGGAATGGTTATCATTGGAAACTATCTCTAAAACGTAACTTAAACACTCTCAGATATGAATCGCAAACGAAGCAAGTAAGACGGGCTTGTCCGGGATTTGAACCCGGGACCTCTCGCACCCAAAGCGAGAATCATACCCCTAGACCAACAAGCCGGCTGGCGCGTTTTTGGCATTCTCCTAGGCAGTTTGGCTGCTATTGCCGCAAGATTTGCATTGTGTGTTTCTAAGCAAAATTTTCGAAGGAATGCACTTCTAAAGAAATCAAGGGCTTCTCAGAGGCGCAAGGAACTTTGGATTCTTTTGTTTCTGACATACGTGACAATTAAATGTTCTGAAAACTGCAGAAAATCAATTCCACATTCCAAATGCTGGCAGAGTTGCGAAATTAAGCGCAAAGAAACATTTCAGACTAACGCATGAAATAAATCTTAGCGGATCCTTGAAACTCATTGAGGTTTATTTCCAGCCCAAATCTGAAGGGGTACTCTTCTGAAACGGCGTTAGAATTCCTTTCGTCTTAACCGAAGCTTTAAAGCAAATGCCGGAAGGCTGCATTCTCTCAATCCTTCAGTTGAAAAGTGAATTTGTTTTATTTACACCTGACAAAAATTCAGTTCTAAATGGAAATTCTTTACTGCTTCCTTTCCTGGCCGCATACGAAAAGCTTTACTTCTTTCAAGAAATGATCACCAGCTGTTCCCTAATTGCTGAAAGTGCGGAAGCAGCTGAAGGAGCGGCAAGAAGAAGAAAACAACAACAATAGATATATATCAGTTCGTTTCCATGTCTTAAATGGCTTAATGGTTGTGTTGGTCAGGTATTTTAGGGTGTTTAGTGTCAGCAAGTTCTCTTTTCTACCGACATGCAAGCCAAAATATTTCTGTAAGAAGCAGTGCAGATATTGACACGTACTGGTGAAAGGAACGCCGACGGCAGCGGGATGAACATTGATCAGTTGCTGTATCTCGTTCCATTGCTCTGCCTAATCATCAAGTAGACTGGAACGGTCGTGGAATGGTTAGCATTGGAAACTATCTCTAAAACGTAACTGAAACACTCTCAGATATGAATCGCAAACGAAGAAAGTAAGACGGGCTTGTCCGGGATTTGAACCGGACCTCTCGCACCCGAAGCGAGAATCATACCCCTAGACCAACAAGCCAACATCGAGCTGCGGGGGGCCTGACCGGCAGTGTTTTAAAACTTAAGGTTCGTACGGATGTTTTACCTCTGGAATTGGACCGCTGAAAGTAGAAATCAATTATCCCATCAGAGAATTGTCTTCCTTTGTGTGAAGCTTTACACTGCTTTCAGCAAAAATCGCCAAAGTTTTCCTTCAAGTTCTAGGCAGCAGCGGCAAGAAGAACAGATGAAGCTATTTTCAATCATTCCAGGTAAGGAATCGTTTTGTGCCGTTTCACCAAGGAAAAGCGGTTCTTTAGGAAGAACCCTACCAGGAAAGGCAGCAATGGGAAGAGGAGCTCCTTTAAGGTTGTCGCTTTTGAACGGGTGCGTTTTCTTCTCAGCTGCATCTGGTAAGCGAGACGTGGGAGCAACGTCTTTCTTAAGCCATTCAGAAGCTTCATGGGGATTCCCACCATTTCGGAAGAGGCAAACTGCAAAGGATCAAGCAAAGACGAGCTTGTCCGGGATTTGAACCCGGGACCTCTCGCACCCTAAGCGAGAATCATACCCCTAGACCAACAAGCCGGCTGGCCAACAGCCGCGCTTCTTGGCATTCTCCTAGGCAGTATGGCTGCTATTGCCGCAAGATTTGCATTGTGTGTTTCAAAGCAAAATTTCTCGAAGGAATGAATTCTAAAGAAATCAAGGGCTTCTCAGAGGCGCAAGGAACTTTGGATTCTTTTTGTTTCTGACATACGTGACAATTAAATGTTCTGAAAACTGCAGAAAATCAATTCCACATTCCAAATGCTGGCAGAGTTGCGAAATTAAGCGCAAAGAAACATTTCAGACTAACGCATGAAATAAATCTTAGCGGATCCTTGAAACTCATTGAGGTTTATTTCCAGCCCAAATCTGAAGGGGTACTCTTCTGAAACGGCGTTAGAATTCCTTTCGTCTTAACCGAAGCTTTAAGGCAAAAACCCGGAAGGCTGCATTCTCTCAATCCTTCAGTTGAAAAGTGAATTTGTTTTATTTACACCTGACAAAAATTCAGTTCCAAATGGAAATTCTTTACTGCTTCCTTTCCTGGCCGCATACGAAAAGCTTTACTTCTTTCAAGAAATGATCACCAGCTGTTTCCTCATTGCTGAAAGTGCGGAAGCAGCTGACGGAGCGGCCAGAAGAAGCAAACAACAACAACAGGTATATATCAGTTCGTTTCCATGTCTTAAATGGCTTAATGGTTGTGTTGGTCAGGTATTTTAGGGTGTTTAGGGTCAGCAAGTTCTCTTTTCTACCGACATGCAAGCCAAAATATTTCTGTAAGAAGCAGTGCAGATATTGACACGTACTGGTGAAAGAAACGCTGACGGCAACGGGATGAACATTTATCAGTTGCTGTATCTCGTTCCATTGCTTTGCCTAATCATCAAGTAGACTGGAACGATACGTGGAATGGTTATCATTGGAAACTATCTCTAAAGCGTAACTTAAACACTCTCAGATATGAATCGCAAACGAAGCAAGTAAGACGGGCTTGTCCGGGATTTGAACCCGGGACCTCTCGCACCCAAAGCGAGAATCAGCTGAAAGTAGAAATCAATTATCCCATCAGAGAATTGTCTTCCTTTGTGTGAAGCTTTACACTGCTTTCAGCAAAATCGCCAAAGTTTTCCTTCAAGTTCTAGGCAGCAGGCAAGAAGAACAGATGAAGCTATTTTCAATCATTCCAGGTAAGGAATCGTTTTGTGCCGCTTTCACCAAGGAAAAGGTTTTAGAACTGAAACGGAAAGCAATCAAAAATCCTTAAGGTTGTATTTAGAAAGAGCTTTCACTCAGGATATCTTAGCGGACACTGAAACCTTAGGTCTTTCAAGCCCAAACTAAGGGATTCCACTTTCGGAAGAGCAAACTGCAAAGGATCAACAAAAGCCTTGTAGGATAAACCGGGCCTTCTGCACTCATGAATATTCCTTATAACCAAACTTCCAAGAAATTTGGCCTTCCCACCTGGCTACAAAGTTTGCTTTTTTACAAAAATTCTTGTTTCCTTCAGAAACAATGGGCTTCCAAAGAGCAAAAATTTGATTCTTTTTGTGATCATGAAATTATTCTTAGGCGAAAATTAATTCAATTCAAAGCTCTTTTCACTTGGAATTAAATGCAAAGAAGCATAAAAAGCATGAATAAATTTAAGGACCTGGCGAAACTCATGAGATTTCGCATCTAAGGGGTAATTCTTTGCTGACTAGAATCTTTATTTCAAGTTTAAGGAAAACCTAAACTAATTCAACCTTCAGTTGAAAAGGAATGGTTTTTTACTTGACACGAAATTCAGTTCCAAATGGAAATCATTACTACTTTCCGACGAAGGCATTTGCTTCTAAAATAAAATCAGTCGCTGTTTCCATATGTGAAGGTGTTCTAACGGCCAAATAAGAAACAAAACTTAACAGCTTTACGATGTCTTTTCTTATCGAAGTGTGTTGGATAAATTTCAGGGTTGGAAAGCAATTCTCTTTTCAACCGACAAAGCAAAATTTCTGCAAGAACATTTGCAATATTGCTACTATGAAAAACTCGAACCAGAGGATTAACCATTAAGGGGTATCTTCATAGCTAGATATCTTATTACGGAGCATAAATCAATGGTTATTGGCACTTCTCTAAGTGTTAAAATCTCTGTATGATCTAAGAAATAGTTTAAGGGATTGTCAGTTACCGGCCGCATCCTAAAGAATACCTCCGAGACACAACGGTTGGTAATTCTGATTTCAGCTTCCTGAAGGAAAGTTGGCTCATTGCATAGAATTTCATTTGTTTCCTCAAAATTTAAGGAATGTTCTAAAAAATTCAAGGGTTTAGCGCAAGCTCTTGATTCTTTGTTGTCAAACTTTCAATTAAATGTTCGAAATTGCGCGAAAATCAGTTACATCCAAGTGGCGATGACGAATTGCTGACACATTTCAGCTAACATAAATAATCTAAGTCGGAATGTAAATAAAGGTTCTTAAAGAATCAAGGGCTATTGTAAAAGTTGAATTCCTTCGTCTAGGTTAACAAATGCCGGAAGCTGCATTCTGAATCATCATGAAAAGAATGATTTTTTAAGGCAAAGTTCAGTCAGGAATTACTTTCTTCTTCCGGTTTACTGGACTTACTCTTTCATAGAAATAACCTAGCGTTCCCTAATTGAAATTGAGAACTGAAAGGCAAGAAGAAGCAAATTCTATTTGGATTGCACTGCAGTAAATGAAGCTTAATGATTTGGTGGATTTTGTGGGTTTCGCAGGAAAGTTCTCTTTTCACACTCAAGCAAAATTTTGAAGGCTTCAGATATTGGCTTTAGGAAAGAAACTGCGCACGGTTAAGTCAGTTGCTAGTATCTCTTCATTCACTTCATGATCACTGGGGAAGCATGATAGGATCAGAAACGTTCTAGGAATAAACCCGGAATCAATGCTTGCAGAAATAACCCGGCTCGTTTGAACGGGACCTCACACAGCTAATAACCTAGCCATATTCCCAGTTGATTGGGTTTAGATTTTAAAAAATTACTTACGGATGTTTTACTGTACTTGGCCGAATAGAAATAATTTTCCATAAAATTGTTACCTTTTGGAATTCAAGCTTAGCAAAAATACCAAAGGTTCTTCAATTTAGCACAAGAACAATAAGAAAGCTGAACTATTTTAATCTTCAGGTTAGATCGTTTTGAGCGTTTCAGCCAAAGCGGTTGTTTGAAACCCCAAGAAAGAAATTGGAAGAGCTCCTTAAGGTTAAATTTGAGCGGTCGTTTTCTTTAAATGATGTTTTTAAGCGATTCAGTCTACTTTCTTAAGCCATTCACTTCTGAGATTCACTTTCGGAACTATTCTCAAAGGATCAACAAAAGCGACTAACGGTAATGACGGGCACTGAAGGATGCGAGAATCAACCCAGACAACAGCAGTGGCGCGCCTCTTGAATCTAAGGTTGGTGCATGCTAAGTTTTATTGTGGTTTCAAAGAAATTTCCTACGAAGCAAATTTCTAAAGAAATCAAGGTTCCCAAGGCTAAGGAACTTTGGATTCTTTTGTTTGACATTGAATTAAAATGTTCTTGAAAACTGCAGAAAACATCAATTCAAAATCTTGGCAGGTGGAATGTTGCGTCGAAGAAACATTTAGACTAGCGAAAAACCTAGAGGATCAGAAGAACTGAGGTTGTTTCCAATTTGAAGGGTACTCTGCAGCGCAGGTAATTACCTTGTCTAACCAATCATTTAAGGAAACCCGAGCATGTTCTTCAACCTCAGTTGAAAAGTGTACTTGTTTGACCGAGAAAAATTATTCCAATGGAAATTGTCTTCCTTTGCTTCCTTCCCCTCATTGCTTATTCTTCAAGTAATCCCCATAATTTTCAGTGAAAGTGTAAAACTCAGGGGAAGAAAACAACAACGGATATTTTTCGTTTCCAGCAAAGTAAAGGTGATTGGTCAGGTATTTTAGGGTGTTAGGTCACAAGTTCTTCTTTTTGAATTCAAGCCAAAAATTTTCTGTAAGCATAGATATTAAAGGTACTTAAAGAAGGACTCGGTACATTATCGTTTTTTCGTTCATTGCTTTGCCTAATCCCGAAGTAGACGGGGCAAGTGAAGTTAGCATTGAAACTATCTCTAAAGCGTAAAAAAACTCCGTTTAAATGCATAAGAAGTAATTAAGCGGGCTTCGAGATTTAACCGCCTACAAACAACTACAAAACAGGGCTGAACCTTTACGTTCAGAATGTTTGGCTATTCCATAAATTTTTAATTGGTTTCTAAGAATTTTTAAATGCCTTTAAAAAATAAAAGTGTTCTAATAGACTGATTCTAGTTCTGCAACGGAAATTAAATGTTACAGAACTGATAATCATTCTGCATTCCAAAGTTATTGAAGTTGAAAGTGAAAAATCATTTCAGATTCATGCAAGTTTAAATCTTAAGTTAAACCTTTGACGTTATTCAGCAAATTAGGGATCTTGAACAAAGGTTATTCCTTAATGTCAAGGAGCTTTAAAGCAATAGCAAGCTGCATTCTCTCATCTTCATTGAAAAGTAATTTGTTTATTCCTAAATTCATTCTAAAAGGAATTTTTTCTCCTTCGAAACATTAAAGTTTACTTCTTTCAGAATCATGTCCTGACCCACATGCTGAAATTCAGAAGCTGAGCAGCGTTCAAATTAGAAAAACAAGATATATCGATTCAATCTATAAGTTAAATATTGTTGTCTCGTATTTTAGGGTGTTTAATATAAGTTTTTTCAGCATTAAGTAATTCGAAGTCTTTCAGATCATCGCCGAAATATTGTAAGAGCACCGATGGATGAACTGGAAGTTTGCTATCGTTCCGGTGCTTTATTCAATTTACTGGTCATTGCTTACGATCATGTAAACTGGAACGAAAAATGCGTCTTAGATAGAATCCATAAAGCAATAAGAGGCATCCGGGATTTGAACGGATCGGGCAGAATATACCTCTACCAACAAGCAACATCGCTGACCAACAGCAGGCTATTCATTTGTGGATTTCTCGCGCAATTCATTTTTTCTAAAAATTTCACGATGCCTTAATCATGGGTAGAGGAATTCTTTGTTCTTTGTTGACAACAATAAATTAAATCGACATCGTTCCAAACCTTTGAAATACCAGAAGACCAATTCAAACCTGAAGATGGAGCTTGAAACTTAGGTTATTGCCCTCTAGGAATTTAACTGTAGAATTTCTTAAGTTCATCAATGACGAAGCATTTTAATTCATGAAAGATTTTTACCCCGCAAAAGAATAACTTAAATCTGTCCGTTCTTTCCAAAGCATAGTTTTAAAAGAAACGTTCCATGAAAATCGGAAGAAGTATAAGAAAGAAACAACAAGATTTTCCCTGTCTAAGTCAATTGTTAATTGCGAATAATTTGTTCAGAAGCATTACTAGTCAAGCCAAATTTCGTAGATGGCAAATGAACTTTTGAGAACTACCGGAGTGAGTTTAGATTCTTACTCTCCTTCCTCCCTAAACTAAGAATGACTAATGCAATGTAGATGAACATTTAAAACAAATTCAGATAATAAATTAGGTAAGCGCTTGGATTGAATGTTCGCTCGAGGTTCTACGAGTCACAAACGCCGCCAAAAATTAGGTTCAATGGTTTTTTTGAAGGAGTGAAATAAATGTTTCGTCAAAATTTCTCCCCGTAAGCTAACGCTGTCACAATGCCAAATTCTTCTTCCGCAAATGAAGATATAGAAGTTTATCCGTGTTCGTTTGCCGCTTCCAGAAAGGGTTAGAAGAACCACAGGAAATTGAAGTAGGGCCCGTCGGGATCGAAAACAAAGGTTTCAGTGCCTGGCTGAGGAGTAATCCCCTAACATAGTCTGGAATTCCTTTCCGAAAAAATTTAACAGCAGGTGTTACGGATTGAGGACCTTTCACTCAAGGGTTGAATCTATCTACATCATTGCTCATTAATGGTCCTGGATAGTAAGTTTTCAAAGTTTGCTTTTGTTAAGCAAAATTAGATCAAAAAAGGTTCCTAAGCAGAATTTGATTCTTGAGCAACGCAATAAAGTTAATCTGAGACTAATCCAGTTAAATGGAGGTTGCTAACTTAGAAAGAATTTCATTTACTGCAATAAATTGGATTTAACTCAGGCTTTCAGCATTAAGTTACTCAACGAAGAAATTTCCTTTACCGTTAGGCAAACCCGTAGGCGTACCAAGTATTGAAAGTAATTTTATTTACAACCTGCAAGATTAAAATGAAGACGCTCCTTTCCTGCTCATCAGCAAAAGCTTCCTTAAGAGTCAGTTTCCATGCGAAAGTGCGGGCAGATCGAGCGAGAAAGCAAGTACCAACGTTATACATCTTGTCAGTAATGGCTAAGAATTGCTTGTTTTATTATTCGAAGAATTCTTAAAAAGCAGATCGAAGAAGATGAGATTTCGTCGGAAAAACTCCCCAACGTACAATAAATTTGTCTCCATGTTTGCAATTAAGTAAGACGTTATCTGAAGGACGTATTGAAATATCTTATTCACCTTAATCTTTTAGCCAAATTACAAGTAACCGCATTCGGGATGAACGACTTCCCCAAACTTTAGAATCTTCCCTCGACAAAAGCCTTTAATCCAGCTAGGGCCCTGCGAAAGTTCTTTCTTCTAGAATTCATTTCCTAAGAATCAGGGTTAGAGAAGGAATTTTTAATTCGACTAGGATATAAATTTCTACTGAACAATTAATTAAATGTGGAAGTTATTAAGCTCGAACTTTCAGACTACGCAAAATATCTACGGTTGCAATGTTGAGGTTATTTCAGCCCATTGAGGGTATTTTACGGCAACTTTTTCTCCTAACCCAGTTAAGATGCGAAGGTGCATTTAATTCCAGTGAAGTATTCTTTATTTCATGAAATTTTTAATGAAATATTTTCTTTCCCGAATAAGAAACTTTTTTTAAGAAATAAACGTTCCATTGGAATTGGCACTGAAGAGACTGCTAGAACAAAAATCATTATTAACAGTTTTCATCGTAAAGGTTAATGTTGTTGGTAGGATTTTGGTTTTAGTTCAGCAAGACATTTTCCAATGAAACCAAAAATTTCTTAAGAGTGCATTTGCACGATGGTGAAAGAAGCTCACTGAGAAATTCAATTCGATCTGCTCGCTTGCCAATCACAAGAGATGAACGTTGGAAAGTTGATTGAAACTTTAATAACTCAAAATCGAAGTATCGAATAGTAAGAATGTTGGGTTTAACTCAGAAAATTCCTCAACAAATCTTTACTTTGTTCAGCTTGTTTTAAGAATGGCTTTTTCCGCAAATTTGGATGAATATAAAAAAAACAAGTAAATTTTGGGTGTTTTGGGAATGCATAGTTTAATAAATTTTACCAGTTTTCCTAAAGCGAATTTAAAAAGGGAAATTCAGCAATTTGAAATCTAGGATTAAGCATAAAGGTCCGAATTTAATCTTCTTACAATTAATTCCTAACTAAACGATAAGCGGGTTTTGATTAGAAAAATATTCCTGATAAATTACTCCTAATTGAAGCTTATTCCGAACAACGCTTCTACTAAGGTACAGGTTAAATTGAAGAAGGGACCTAATTATATAAACAATTTTATTAAGTTCCCTTTGTTTAATTAATGCTTTTCGCAAGTTCTCCCAAGCAAATTCTAATCGCAGAAGGACATTTTTAACGCAGCAGTGATGGAAGCCAGAAGAACTGAAACTCGGATACATTTAAGCTTAATGTGCATTATAGGTGATCCGTCTTCTATGACAGGAAATAAAGGGTTGCGACAGGACGCACGGAGGAACAACTTTCGGGCAACGGCTTCCTGACCAACGCAACTAGGTCGGGTTTTACTAAAGACATGATATTCATCAGGAAGTTCTTTAACAATTTTTAAGAATCAAGCTTTCCAAAGCAGGTGCTTCCTCCAGGAAATAATGGTTAAATTCAACATTTATTGGCTTGAGGCAAAATTTTTAAGAACCTTCCGAAGCAGCAAAAAGGAGCTCCTTAAGTGGCGAGGCAGCAACTGAGGGGTTTTGATTGGGAATCTTCCACAGAAGCTTCAGGAACACCGGAAGGCAATGAATAGCTAATTAGAGTTGTGTTTACCGCAATTTTAAGAATTCAGCTAACAAGCCGGGGCACTTCTCTTAAAAGGCAGATGGTTCCTATTTTGTCGAAGAATTGCAAGTGAAAAAAAAACCCTGGGTTAAAAACCAAGTTCCAGACCAAATTTTTGGGTTCTAACTATTATCTATTGCAGACAAATTTGAAAAAATTAGAAATCGGAAAGGGGAAACAAGAATGATTTTCATCCATAATGAATTTTATAACTGAAGAATCGTTCCTAAAAATTCTTCCCAAAAAGAAATCTAGGAATGAATGTTTTTTGAAACGAATTTTCCACAAATAACCAACTAAAACCTTACAGCTTGTTCCTCTAAAAAGTTTATCAAGGAAGTCGGTTTACTAGTTGAAGTGAAAAAAACCAAAAATTTTATTTATCGCTTACTGTTTGCAAAGGTGTTTTAAGTTCAGCGTTCCCAAGTTTTTAATGAGGAAGAACTAACTTAAAGGAATTAGAAGTAACTCAGTGAACGAAGGGTGCTATTGTGTTAAATGTTTTCTTCCGCAACAAAATTGAACATCATTGAATCCCTAGAAGGGGATTCCCAAATTTAGCATCGGTTAAATTCAGTACCGACCAAACTTAGGTCATCCAAAAGGTTGGCTTTTGCAGTTCTCATTGGTATGCGAAATTAAAGTTGTGTTAAGAAAATTAAAGAAATTCTCTAACAAACAAGCAGGCTGGAACTTGATTTTTTCAAAGGGAAATTCGAAACTGGAAATAATTCCCTTAAATGCATCGAATAAAGCATTAGTTAAAAAATTCTTGGTCCTGAAACTTAGTTATTCAGCCTTAAGGCATCTAAGCTAATCCTTCTCAATCACCTAAAGCAAATGCGAAGTGCATGCAATTCGTTGAAATGAATTTTTTTCACCTACAAGAATCTTAAAGGTTTTTTCGTTTTACGGTTTAAAATTTCTTTTAAAATATGGGCCAATTGTTTAAAACGGGAAATGGGGAATACAGAAAAAATACTGGTATAATTATTTATGTCTAAGTTCCCTTTTTAATTGGTATTTGGGGATGAAATACATATAAAGGGCCAATTTAATATGTTGGGCAGTAGGGTTTGGGTTACAGTCCTGCCCCGGCAATTTCGGGAAAATCTAATGACGGGCCTAAAGAATGTGAACTGAATAATTAAATTCTCTGAATCGACCCTAAAATAATCCACAGAACAGGGTTTGGGGGATCCCCTAAAATCTTTAAAAAAAATTTTAAGGCAACGAGGAAATTTCTTAATCGCATTCCCCAGCAGTTGGTGCTATTGCCAAATTTCAGGTTTTAAGCAAATTTTCAAGGAATGCACTCTAAAGAAACAGGCTTCTCGGGCAAGGAATTTTGGGATTTTTTGTTCTGACATATGACAAATGTTCTAAAAACGAGAAAATCAATCCACATTCCAAAGCTGGCAGTTGCAATTAAGCGAAAAACATTTCAACAGCATAAATAATCTTACGGATCTGAAACTCATTGAGGTTTATTTCCAGCCCAAATCTGAAGGTACTCTTCTAAAACGGCGTTAAAATTTCCCTTTCGTCTTAACCAAGCTTTAAAGCAAATGCCCGGAAGGCTGCATTCCCCAATCCTTCAGTTGAAAAGTGAATTTGTTTTATTTACACCCTGAAAAAAATTCAGTTCTAAATGGAAATTCTTTACTGTTTCCCCTTTCCTGGCGCATACGAAAAGCTTTATTTCTTTCAAGAAATGATCACCAGCTGTTCCCTAATTGTGAAAGTGAGCACTGAAGGAGTGCAAGAAGAAGAAAACAACAACAATAGATATATATCAGTTGTTTCCATGTCTTAAATGGCTTAATGGTTGTGTTGGTCAGGTATTTTAGGGTGTTTAGTGTCAGCAAGTTCTCTTTCTACCGACATGCAAGCCAAAATATTTCTGAAGAGCAGTCAGATATTGGCACGTACTGGTGAAAGGAACCCGGGACAGGGATGAACATTGATCAGTTGCTGTATCTCGTTCCATTGCTCTGCCTAATCATCAAGTAGACTGGAGCAGTGCGTGGAATGGTTAGCATTGGAAACTATCTCTAAAACGTAACTGAAACACTCTCAGATATGAATCGCAAAGAAGAAAGTAAACGGGCTTGTCCGGGATTTGAACCGGACCTCGCACCCGGCGAGAATCATACCCTAGACCAACAAGCCAACATCGAGCTGGGGGGCCTGACCGGCAGTGTTTTAAAACTTAAAGGTTGTACGGATGTTTTACCTCTGGAATTGGACCGCTGAAAGTAGAAATCAATTATCCCATCAGAGAATTGTCTTCCTTTGTGTGAAGCTTTACACTGCTTTCAGCAAAAATCGCCAAAGTTTTCCTTCAAGTTCTAGGCAGCAGCGGCAAGAAGAACAGATGAAGCTATTTTCAATCATTCCAGGTAAGGGATTGCGTTTTGTGCCGTTTCACCAAGGAAAAGCGGTTCTTTAGGAAGAACCCTACCAGGAAAGAGCAGCAATGGGAAGAGGAGCTCCTTTAAGGTTGTGCTTTTGAGCAGGGTGCGTTTTCTTCTCAGCTGCATCTGAAGTAGCGAGGCGGTAGAACAACGTCTTTCTTAAGCCATTCAGAAGCTTCATGGGGGGATTCCCACCATTTCCGGAAGAGGCAAACTGCAAAGGATCAAGCAAAGACAGGGCTTGTCCGGGATTTGAACCGGGACCTCTCGCACCCTAAGCGAGAATCATACCCTAGACCAACAAGCCAGCACATGTGGAGCCACTTTTAATGTCCCACTTAGGGTTTGGAATTTTAATTCTCATCACCCATTTCAAGAGTTCATTTTTCATGGCTTTACAGGATACACTTGAAGACAACGGTTGCCTACAATCTGCGTGTTGAGTGGCGCAATGATTCCCGTTGGGTTAAGGCCAATTTGGGTAGTGGAAGCGCAAAACAGAGGCAAACTATTATAGGTCGACAACCGTTTTGCATGTCGCTCAGACTTTGCCCGGTAATACAAAGCAGCAAACCGAGTTGAAGCACTAGGACAAGAGTTAGCGTGGGTAAATGAAGGAGGGCTTGTCCGGATTTGAACCGGACCTCTAGCCTAAGCGAGAATCATACCCCTAGACCAACAAACCCGGCTGGCGGCGCCTTCTTGGCATTCTCCTAGGCAGTATGGCTGCTATTGCCGCAAGATTTGCATTGTGTGTTTCAAAGCAAAATTTCTCGAAGGAATGCACTTCTAAAGAAATCAAGGGCTTCTCAGAGGCGCAAGGAACTTTGGGTTCTTTTTGTTTCTGACATACGTGACAATTAAATGTTCTGAAAACTGTAGAAAATCAATTCCACATTCCAAACGCTGGCAGAGTTGCGAAATTCAGCGAAAAAACATTTCACACTAACGCATAAAATCCAATCTTCCGCACGGATCCTTGAAACTCATTGAGGTTTATTTCCAGCCCAAATCTGAAGGGGTACTCTTCTGAAGCGGCGTTAGAATTCCTTCGTCTTAACCCGAAGCTTTAAAGCAAATGCCCGGAAGGCTGCATTCTCTCAATCCTTCAGTTGAAAAGTGAATTTGTTTTATTTACACCTGACAAAAATTCAGTTCTAAATGGAAATTCTTTACTGCTTCCTTTCCTGGCCGCATACGAAAAGCTTTACTTCTTTCAAGAATGATCACCAGCTGTTCCCTAATTGCTGAAAGTGCGGAAGCAGCTGAAGGACGCAAGAAGAAAACAACAACAATAGATATATATCAGTTCGTTTCCATGTCTTAAATGGCTTAATGGTTGTGTTGGTCAGGTATTTTAGGGTGTTTAGTGTCAGCAAGTTCTCTTTTCTACCGACATGCAAGCCAAAATATTTCTGTAAGAAGCAGTGCAGATATTGGCACGTACTGGTGAAAGGAACGCGACGGCAGCGGGATGAACATTGATCAGTTGCTGTATCTCGTTCCATTGCTCTGCCTAATCATCAAGTAGACTGGAACGCGTCGTGGAATGGTTAGCATTGGAAACTATCTCTAAAACGTAACTGAAAGGGCTTGTCCGGGATTTGAACCGGACCTCTCTCACCCAAAGCGAGAATCATACCCCTAGACCAACAAGCCGCTGAGCGCCTTTTGGCATTCTCCTAGGCAGTATGGCTGCTATTGCCGCAAGATTTGCATTGTGTGTTTCAAAGCAAAATTTCTCGAAGGAATGCACTTCTAAAGAAATCAAGGGCTTCTCAGAGCGCGCAAGGAACTTTGGGTTCTTTTTGTTTCTGACATACGTGACAATTAAATGTTCTGAAAACTGTAGAAAATCAATTCCACATTCCAAACGCTGGCAGAGTTGCGAAATTCAGCGCAAAGAAACATTTCACACTAACGCATAAAATCAATCTTCACGGATCCTTGAAACTCATTGAGGTTTATTTCCAGCCCAAATCTGAAGGGGTACTCTTCTGAAACGGCGTTAGAATTCCTTTCGTCTTAACCGAAGCTTTAAAGCAAATGCCCGGAAGGCTGCATTCTCTCAATCCTTCAGTTGAAAAGTGAATTTGTTTTATTTACACCTGACAAAAATTCAGTTCTAAATGGAAATTCTTTACTGCTTCCTTTCCTGGCCGCATACGAAAAGCTTTACTTCTTTCAAGAAATGATCACCAGCTGTTTCCTCATTGCTGAAAGTGCGGAAGCAGCTGAAGGAGCGGCAAGAAGAAGAAAACAACAACAATAGATATATATCAGTTCGTTTCCATGTCTTAAATGGCTTAATGGTTGTGTTGGTCAGGTATTTTAGGGTGTTTAGTGTCAGCAAGTTCTCTTTTCTACCGACATGCAAGCCAAAATATTTCTGTAAGAAGCAGTGCAGATATTGGCACGTACTGGTGAAAGGAACGCCGGCGCAGCGGGATGAACATTGATCAGTTGCTGTATCTCGTTCCATTGCTCTGCCTAATCATCAAGTAGACTGGAACGCGTGGAATGGTTAGCATTGGAAACTATCTCTAAAACGTAACTGAAACACTCTCAGATATGAATCGCAAACGAAGAAAGTAAGACGGGCTTGTCCGGGATTTGAACCGGGACCTCGCACCCGAGGCGAGAATCATACCCCTAGACCAACAAGCCAACATCGAGCTGCGGGGGGCCTGACCGGCAGTGTTTTAAAACTTAAGGTTCTTTACGGATGTTTTACCTCTGGAATTGGACCGCTGAAAGTAGAAATCAATTATCCCATCAGAGAATTGTCTTCCTTTGTGTGAAGCTTTACACTGCTTTCAGCAAAATCGCCAAAGTTTTCCTTCAAGTTCTAGGCAGCAGCGGCAAGAAGAACAGATGAAGCTATTTTCAATCATTCCAGGTAAGGAATCGTTTTGTGCCGTTTCACCAAGGAAAAGCGGTTCTTTAGGAAGAACCCTACCAGGAAAGGCAGCAATGGGAAGAGGAGCTCCTTTAAGGTTGTCGCTTTTGAACGGGTGCGTTTTCTTCTCAGCTGCATCTGGTAAGCGAGACGTTGCTCTTTCTTAAGCCTTTCAGAAGCTTCATGGGGGGATTCCCACCATTTCGGAAGAGGCAAACTGCAAAGGATCAAGCAAAGACGGGCTTGTCCGGGATTTGAACCCGGGACCTCTCGCACCCTAAGCGAGAATCATACCCCTAGACCAACAAGCCAGCACATGTGGAACACTTTTAATGTCCCACTTAGGGTTTGGAATTTTAATTCTCATCACCCATTTCAAGAGTTCATTTTTCATGGCTTTACAGGATACACTTGAAGACAACGGTTGCCTACAATCTGCGTGTTGAGTGGCGCAATGATTCCCGTTGGGTTAAGGCCAATTTGGGTAGTGGAAGCGCAAAACAGAGGCAAACTATTATAGGTCGACAACCGTTTTGCATGTCGCTCAGACTTTGCCCGGTAATGCAAAGAACGCAACCGAGTTGAAGCACTAGGACAAGAGTTAACGTGGGTAAATGAAGGAGGGCTTGTCCGGGATTTGAACCCGGACCTCTCGCACCCAAAGCGAGAATCATACCCTAGACCAACAAGCCGGCTGAGCGCGCTTCTTGGCATTCTCCTAGGCAGTATGGCTGCTATTGCCGCAAGATTTGCATTGTGTGTTTCAAAGCAAAATTTCTCGAAGGAATGTACTTCTAAAGAAATCAAGGGCTTCTCAGAGGCGCAAGGAACTTTGGATTCTTTTGTTTCTGACATACGTGACAATTAAATGTTCTGAAAACTGCAGAAAATCAATTCCACATTCCAAATGCTGGCAGAGTTGCGAAATTAAGCGCAAAGAAACATTTCAGACTAACGCATGAAATAAATCTTAGCGGATCCTTGAAACTCATTGAGGTTTATTTCCAGCCCAAATCTGAAGGGGTACTCTTCTGAAACGGCGTTAGAATTCCTTTCGTCTTAACCGAAGCTTTAAGGCAAAAGCGGAAGGCTGCATTCTCTCAATCCTTCAGTTGAAAAGTGAATTTGTTTTATTTACACCTGACAAAAATTCAGTTCCAAATGGAAATTCTTTACTGCTTCCTTTCCTGGCCGCATACGAAAAGCTTTACTTCTTTCAAGAAATGATCACCAGCTGTTTCCTCATTGCTGAAAGTGCGGAAGCAGCTGACGGAGCGCCAGAAGAAGCAAACAACAACAACAGGTATATATCAGTTCGTTTCCATGTCTTAAATGGCTTAATGGTTGTGTTGGTCAGGTATTTTAGGGTGTTTAGGGTCAGCAAGTTCTCTTTTCTACCGACATGCAAGCCAAAATATTTCTGTAAGAAGCAGTGCAGATATTGACACGTACTGGTGAAAGAAACGCGACGGCAACGGGATGAACATTTATCAGTTGCTGTATCTCGTTCCATTGCTTTGCCTAATCATCAAGTAGACTGGAACGATACGTGGAATGGTTAGCATTGGAAACTATCTCTAAAACGTAACTTAAACACTCTCAGATATGAATCGCAAACGAAGCAAGTAAGACGGGCTTGTCCGGGATTTGAACCTGGGACCTCTCGCACCCAAAGCGAGAATCATACCCCTAGACCAACAAGCCGGCTGAGCCCGGGCCTTCTTGGCATTCTCCTAGGCAGTATGGCTGCTATTGCCGCAAGATTTGCATTGTGTGTTTCAAAGCAAAATTTCTCGAGGAATGCACTTCTAAAGAAATCAAGGGCTTCTCAGAGGCGCAAGGAACTTTGGGTTCTTTTGTTTCTGACATACGTGACAATTAAATGTTCTGAAAACTGCAGAAAATCAATTCCACATTCCAAATGCTGGCAGAGTTGCGAAATTAAGCGCAAAGAAACATTTCACACTAACGCATGAAATAAATCTTAGCGGATCCTTGAAACTCATTGAGGTTTATTTCCAGCCCAAATCTGAAGGGGTACTCTTCTGAAACGGCGTTAGAATTCCTTTCGTCTTAACCGAAGCTTTAAGGCAAATGCCCGGAAGGCTGCATTCTCTCAATCCTTCAGTTGAAAAGTGAATTTGTTTTATTTACACCTGACAAAAATTCAGTTCCAAATGGAAATTCTTTACTGCTTCCTTTCCTGGCCGCATACGAAAAGCTTTACTTCTTTCAAGAAATGATCACCAGCTGTTTCCTCATTGCTGAAAGTGCGGAAGCAGCTGAAGGAGCGGCAGAAGAAGCAAACAACAACAACAGGTATATATCAGTTCGTTTCCATGTCTTAAATGGCTTAATGGTTGTGTTGGTCAGGTATTTTAGGGTGTTTAGGGTCAGCAAGTTCTCTTTTCTACCGACATGCAAGCCAAAATATTTCTGTAAGAAGCAGTGCAGATATTGACACGTACTGGTGAAAGAAACGCCGGCAACAGCGGGATGAACATTTATCAGTTGCTGTATCTCGTTCCATTGCTTTGCCTAATCATCAAGTAGACTGGAACGATACGTGGAATGGTTAGCATTGGAAACTATCTCTAAAACGTAACTTAAACACTCTCAGATATGAATCGCAAACGAAGCAAGTAAGACGGGCTTGTCCGGGATTTGAACCCGGGACCTCTCGCACCCAAAGCGAGAATCATACCCCTAGACCAACAAGCCGGCTGAGCGCGGTTTTTGGCATTCTCCTAGGCAGTATGGCTGCTATTGCCGCAAGATTTGCATTGTGTGTTTCAAAGCAAAATTTCTCGAAGGAATGCACTTCTAAAGAAATCAAGGGCTTCTCAGAGGCGCAAGGAACTTTGGGTTCTTTTTGTTTCTGACATACGTGACAATTAAATGTTCTGAAAACTGTAGAAAATCAATTCCACATTCCAAATGCTGGCAGAGTTGCGAAATTAAGCGCAAAGAAACATTTCAGACTAACGCATGAAATAAATCTTAGCGGATCCTTGAAACTCATTGAGGTTTATTTCCAGCCCAAATCTGAAGGGGTACTCTTCTGAAACGGCGTTAGAATTCCTTTCGTCTTAACCGAAGCTTTAAAGCAAATGCCCGGAAGGCTGCATTCTCTCAATCCTTCAGTTGAAAAGTGAATTTGTTTTATTTACACCTGACAAAAATTCAGTTCTAAATGGAAATTCTTTACTGCTTCCTTTCCTGGCCGCATACGAAAAGCTTTACTTCTTTCAAGAAATGATCACCAGCTGTTTCCTCATTGCTGAAAGTGCGGAAGCAGCTGAAGGAGCGGCAAGAAGAAGCAAACAACAACAACAGATATATATCAGTTCGTTTCCATGTCTTAAATGGCTTAATGGTTGTGTTGGTCAGGTATTTTAGGGTGTTTAGGGTCAGCAAGTTCTCTTTTCTACCGACATGCAAGCCAAAATATTTCTGTAAGAAGCAGTGCAGATATTGACACGTACTGGTGAAAGCGCCGGCAGCGGGATGAACATTGATCAGTTGCTGTATCTCGTTCCATTGCTTGCCTAATCATCAAGTAGACTGGAACGATCACGTGGAATGGTTAGCATTGGAAACTATCTCTAAAACGTAACTGAAACACTCTCAGATATGAATCGCAAAGCGAAGAAAGTAAGACGGGCTTGTCCGGGATTTGAACCTCTCGCACCCAAAGCGAGGACCTCTAGACCAACAAGCCAAGCGAGAATCATACCCCGGCAGACCAACAAGCCAGCACATGTGGAGCACTTTTAATGTCCCACTTAGGGTTTGGAATTTTAATTCTCATCACCCATTTCAAGAGTTCATTTTTCATGGCTTTACAGGATACACTTGAAGACAACGGTTGCCCACAATCTGCATGTTGAATGGCGCAATGATTCCCGTTGGTTTAAGGCCAATTTGGGTAGTGGAAGCGCAAAACAGAGGCAAACTATTATAGGTCGACAACCGTTTTGCATGTCGCTCAGACTTTGCCCGGTAATGCAAAGAACGCAACCGAGTTGAAGCACTAGGGCAAGAGTTAACGTGGGTAAATGAAGGAGGGCTTGTCCGGGATTTGAACCCGGGACCTCTCGCACCCAAAGCGAGAATCATACCCCTAGACCAACAAGCCAACATCGAGCTGCGGGGGGCCTGACGGCAGTGTTTTAAAACTTAAGGTTCGTACGGATGTTTTACCTCTGGAATTGGTCCGCTGAAAGTAGAAATCAATTATCCCATCAGAGAATTGTCTTCCTTTGTGTGAAGCTTTACACTGCTTTCAGCAAAAATCGCCAAAGTTTTCCTTCAAGTTCTAGGCAGCAGCGACAAGAAGAACAGATGAAGCTATTTTCAGTCATTCCTGGTAAGGAATCGTTTTGTGCCGTTTCACCAAGGAAAAGCAGTTCTTTAGGAAGAACCCTACCAGGAAAGGCAGCAATGGGAAGAGGAGTTCCTTTAAGGTTGTCGCTTTTGAATCTGTGTTTTCTCTTCTCGGCTGCATCTGGTAAGCGAGACGTGGGAACAACGTCTTTCCTTAGCCATTTGCAGGCAGGGCATAATATACAGGTGGCTGCCCTAAACCTTTGATATCTCCGGTTCTTTCTTGTGACATTTTATATTTTTCTTAAATTACTGCCAGTGAAGATGACCAACTAAGCATTTCACTATATATTTTACTGTATGTATAATTTGCAATTGATCAAAAAAATTTTATTTGATTTGAATAAGTCAGGATTATGTTCATAGTAACTGTAGAAATCATTGTTTTTCTTCATGCCAGTCCCAACCACAGATAAATGGGGAGGGTTACGTCATAATTTTGCCAGATTAATATGCGGATGACATCACAGATTTCAATACCAAATCGGTTGAGGTCCGGGTTAACAATGGCCACCACTGTTAGCCAACAGAGTTGTCGGGGAAAATTGGGCTACTGTTGGCCAAAAGAGAAGAAGAGGCGGAAGGCGTGTCCGGAGGCAGAAGAGGAGAATGGTAAGGAGAGTGGAAGTGAGGGTCAGAACTTTGAATGTTGGTTGAATGCCTGGTAAGTGGGTAAGTTAGCCAATATGATGGAGATAAGGCAAGTTGATATATTGTGCGTGCAACAAACCAGATGGATAAAATTGATGAGCCACTGGATGAAGTTATGGGAAAAAGAAGTGGAAGCTAGGTTAAGAATGGAGGTAATGATTAGTAACAGCAGTATGAATTCATGCTGGGAAAGAACACTGCACATGTAATATTTGCTCAGAGGGTGATGATGGAGAAGTATAGAGAAGGCCAAAAGGAGTTGCATTGTGTTTTTGTGGACCTAGAAACAGCCTTTGACAGACTGCCTAGAGAA
>NW_024380465.1:17500-21417 GCF_016835505.1 Polypterus senegalus | reverse complement strand
TTTACCCATCAAGAAAAAAGGGGAAACATTTAAACAAAAAATTTTTTTCCTTTCTTTTAAAATTTTGGGGGGGAAAAATTTTAGCTGGATTATTCTAAGCAAAAACTGTCATGTTTGCTCCCCTCTGCCCCAAAACAACAACGTTTATATCAAGGGGTGTTAATTCTGTGGCAAAAAATAAATATTCCATTGAAGTGACAGCAAAGACACGATGAGAGGTGGGAATACAAAAAATTGTGAGGTAAGGAAACCACAGTGCTAGGTTTTAAATGTCAAATGAACTAGCAACAAATGTGATGATTTGTTGAGGATAAAAAGGGGGAATGAATATAATTTGGGGATATACTGTATGTTGTTTTAAAAAAAGTTTTTGTAGCCATGGTTGTGATTCTAGTGTTCACTGTTCTAGCAACATTGAATAAAAAGGGTAGCAGAGATGCAAGAAAGATTTGCATAAATTTAATATGCCACAGTGTGGAAGACTTCCACCTTGTTAAATTAAAATAACTGGGAAATTTTCCATCTACTGAAGTGTGAAGGACATGTTTACCATTGGGGGAAACATAAAACCCCAGAAAAACCAGAAGTTGAGACAACCAGACATTCCCGGGGGTCACAAAAATTAAAAAAATTAAAAAAAACAGTTCACCAAATTATTTTTCAAAATTTTCCCGTTTTTAAAAAATAACAGATAATGCATATATTTTAAAGAATGCTTTACCAGTTTATTGAATTTTCAAAGAAAAATAGGGAAATTGAATATTTTGAACTCCTTTAAAAAACATGTATTGTTTGGGGGGCCTTTTTAAAATTTTTTTTAGATGCGGGAAATAAATTATGTTGATTATTTAAATTTTGATTGCCTCTTCCTTGTCCAGTGCCTTTAAGTGGCTAAGGGCAGTTTTACTGTCCTTCAAAAAACATCACCTCTGCACCCTTTTTGTTTATTTTTTTTAGTTTTTTCTAACGCTTTCGCTTAAGCATGTACTGTAATGATGTACTTGGGAAACTAACTTTTTTTAGTATTATAATTGACTAATGCTTTATTAAAAGTACATTTATTTCAACTTTTAATAGTATTCATAAGAATAATTATATAATGAATAATATTTAACAAACTCTGTGATACCTTACTAAAGAATTTGATGGTTTCTAATTAACCAGGATACATCTTTTAACGTTATGATAGTGACCGACATTTCCTAGTTAGGGTAGGCTTTTGTGACAGTGTTGTGTTTTAGATATTTGTAAATGGTTTTCAATAATTATCTGGTCGCTATTAATTGATAAAAAAAAAAAAACAAACGGGGAGGGCTGTTTTAAAGTTTGGGATAGAAATAACTTTTTTCTGGCCAGTTGTTGGGGAAATGACCCTTTATTTCCCAAAGGTTTAGGCTGTGTCTTTCCCGTCGAGATATGTGTGAGACTGAATTTGTTTCATTATCTTTAACATGGAACTTGTTCCACGCAGTATGTTTATGCATTTTATTCAGTATTTGGGCTTGAATGTAAAAGTGATATTACTCACCATTTCCTAACAGCATGGTCCTTGTTTATAGGTTTTGGGGAAATAATTTTTATATCTGTAATGCCAGAGGAGCTTATGTTTGTAGTTTTTTAAACTTATAGAGCTGTCTTTATTAGAAAACAAGCCCTACCATATTCAGCCTACTTTTTTGCTTGTTATATTTTCATTTATTATTCAATTACATTTTTCGTCCTTTTTCCATTTTAAAATAATGTATAAAGCACAATTATTTATTAGTTACTTTTTTTCCTTTAAAATTTTGGGCTTACTTTATATTACACTAGTTAAATACCCGCACTGCAGTGGCGGCACTGCCTTAAAATTTTTTATTAAGAAGAAAATTAACCTTTTAAACTGAGGGAAATATACCAATAATTATTTGTTAAGGATCTCTTTTTTATACCAATTGGGGTTCGGCCCGTTGTAATATGACCTTGAGCTACTTCTTGAGCATGCACGCATAGCTGGCCATGTGAACAGTAATCTTGTTTCAGATCTCATGGCTTGGGTTGCTGCTGTCATAATCGGTTTGAGTTTCATGGTTTGTTTCAAACCCCGGTATTTGTAGGACTTGTGTTGGGAAAAGACATTTGCATCTGTAAAGCGCTGAAATATACAAAACGTTTTATCGAAACTTCACATCCAGCTTTGAGAGTTTTTAAAATTCATAAACATCAAAGTGTCCACTACCAAAATCGCCACCCGTCAATCTAAGATGTTTAAGAGGCATTGGGGTTGTCAAAGGTGTAAAATATTTGGCCATTTTGGTACACTTGAAAGACAACCTAACAATCTAGCGCAGCATCAACTCCCCATGCAGATGCATAGGTGAAGGGGTTAGCATTTCACCTCTTATAGTGCTCCTGTGTAGTATAATTATCTCCTGTAAATCCATCAGTCCACACCTAAACCTGTCCCAGTCATTCAATACATAAGACACAATGTTCCTCTGATATCAAGAGGAGCCTGATATGGCCGTAATATGTAACAAAAGAGAATGGAAAAGGCATGGCCATTCCTACATGGAAACCACTGGTAAGCAACAGTTCTTTGATCGATGGTGATCACCCATAGACATGTTAATGGGGGTATGGTTGGAATAATAAAGGAAATGGGTACCTGAACAATGTAAAGTAAGTCTAAAATACCTACACAATAACTATAATTGTAATAAATGAACAATAAAACAGCGGAGAAGCCGTGGATTAAATAAAAAGGCTGTAGTTATCAGCAGGAGACGGAATCCGTGGCTAAGCAAGTAAGGGAATGTAGAGACTCATGGACGGCTTTATATAGGCAGGCAGCCAACAATGTGGGAGGCGCGGGATGGGGACCCATCGCCGCTTACACGGTGACCGAAGCTGCAAGCTATGGACGAAAATAGGCGCGACAGTGGCATCATACCACCGAAATAAGTACCAAATTTCAGCCTTCTACCACACGGAATTTGGAGAATTAGTGACGCTTGAAAGTTCAATATGGCGCCGACAGTGGCGCTCATACCACGAAATAAGTACAGACATTGGTTTCAGTTAGCGCAGGGAAGCCGCCACCAAATTTCGGTGAAGATGGGGCCATGAATAAGAAAGTTCAACATGGCGACGTTGTTGATCGCTATGACCGTAATGCGTAGAATTCTCAAATGAAACCCAAGTGAACTTTTGTAAATAAGCTGTAAGGAATAAGCCTGCCAAATTTCAGCCTTCTACCACACGGGAAGTTGGAGAATTAGTGATGAGTGAGTGAGTCAGTGAGGGCTTTTGTTTATTAGTATAGACTAGCAGATATACTATACTAAATAATTCAGCTAGGCAGGAGAAGTAAAAGAAAAGGAAACATTTTAATAATAACATAACATGATTGACAATGTAATTGTTTTGTCATTGTCATGAGTGTTGCTGGTAATATATATATATATATATATATATATATATATATATATATATATATATATATACACATACATACATACATACATGTACATATACACACACATATACTAGGGTGCCAAACAGGCAAATACATTGATTTTGTGAATATATAAAGTCGGGCCAGAATATATAAAGTCATTCTAATATATGTTAAAACTTGAATATATAAAGTCAGCGTTGTATACATAAAGTCAAAAATTTTTTCTGAATATATAAAGTACGCTGGAATATATAAGGAACTTGAATATATAAAGTCAGCATCAGAATATATAAAGCGCTGACTTTTATATTCCACGCTGACTTATATATTTGAGGTTTTGACTTTATATATTCCAGCTACTTTATATATTCAGAAATAATCCAACTGCCTTTATATACCAGGTTTTGACTTTATATGTTTGGGAATGACTTTATATATTCAAGTTTTGACTTTATATATTCAGTTCTGACTTTAATAT
>NW_024380465.1:0-15000 GCF_016835505.1 Polypterus senegalus | reverse complement strand
GAAGCAGAGGGAGAAAGTTAATACCCACCATTCCTGGCGGAGTGGTTTCCCAGGTGCTATCGAATCAATCCGGGCCTCCTACTCGCACAAGATGCGGACACGATCCCCCTTAGCTCAGGACCGCAGGTCGGGCGGACCTAACCGAGAGGTCGTGGAATACAGAGAGGCATCGGCATTGGCCTGAAGGGTGCCCCCCGATAAGTGAGAGGAACTTATACGGCTGTAAGTCCAGGAACCACCTAGTGACCAGGATTCGACTCTTTGTGTAGGGACATCCACTGAAGGCGCGTGATCAGTCACCAGAGCGAATTCAGCGAACCAGCAGGTGTAACGGAGGTGGGTCACTGCCCACTAATGGCCAAGGCCTCCCTCCACTGCCGCACCGGCCCCGTCCATCAGTTCCGCTAGTACATCACAGGGTGCTCGACACCATCGACGTTTGGCTCAGCACGCACCCAGGCCTGTGTCCGGCCGGTCTGGAGAATAAACGGAGCCCAAAATCGGGCGTCCGTAACACAGGTGCCAGACGTTAGGGCCTTTTAGGTCACTGAACGCGTGTTCTGCTTTGTCGGTCCACACCACGTAGGGAGCGCCTTTTGTCAGGTCAGTCAGGGTGCTGCTCTTCGGAGAAACGAGGAACAAACCGGCGGTAGTAACCTGCAAGCTTCCCAAGAAAGCCTGCACCTGTTTCTGGTACTGGACGGGCCATTCTAAGATGTCTTTAACTTGAGCTCTGTGGCCGCACCTGTCCTTGTCCCACGAGGTAGCCTCAAATATTTGGCCTCCTTTAATCCAATAAAACACTCCGGGGTTTATGCGGAGGTCGGTTTAGCCAGTGTTCGGAGGACAGCTGCGACCTGCAGTAGATGCTCCTCCCAGGTGCCGGAATAGATGACAACGTCATCCAGGTAGGCGCACTATAGGACTGGTGGGGCTTAGCACTCATCTACCAGACGCTGAAGGCCGGGCCCCGTGCAGCCCAAATGGGAGGACCTTGTACTGCCAGTGCCCGCTGGGGTGCAAAGGCGCTTTCCTTTGCGGATGCCGTAAAGGAATTTGCCAATACCCTTTGTCATGTCAAGGGTAGTCAACATCGAGCCGCACTCCAGCCGCTCAAGGAGGTCATCAATGCGGGCATGGGTAGGCATCGAACTTGAGATCTGATTCAGACGCCTAAAGTCATTACAGAACCTCCAGGAGCCGCCTGGCTTGGAGACGAGGACAATAGGGCTGACCAGGGACTATGGCTCTTCAATTATGTCCATGTCCAACATACTGTTCACCTCCAGTTCGACCTCTGCGTGCTTTGCCTCCGGAGTCGGTAGGGCCTCTCCCGGACGAGACCCCGGCCCGTGACTATATCGCGGTCAATCAGCGGGTCCGCGCCGGGTGACTCGCCACTCCTCGGGATGGCTCGGAGTGTTTGGGCTAACTCCTGCGCTGCTTGGGGGTCACCTTTCGCCGAGGTTAGGGCAGTTGTGCTTGCGAAAGGGAGAGTGACCTACGGAGCTGGGGAGCCCTCTCTATCTCTCCAGGGTTTACAGGTTGATGTGATAGATCCTTCACCGGTCGACGCATTGGGTGTTTCACCAAATAGTCGACGCAGTCCTTTCTCCTTAACCTCGTAAGGCCCTGCCAGTGAGCAAGCAGCTCGAGTGGGAGGTCGGGACGAGCACCAACTCGGCCTCCGGGCGGAACTCCTGAGGACGGAGTTGCGGTTGTAACACGGGCCTGCGCTGTTGCGCACGAGTCACGTGCTCTTTAGGAGGGCCTGATCTTTGGAGTCGGTCGCGCAGCTTGCGCCATCGCATCTAAAATGTTAGAGGAGGGAAGAGCCTCGCCTCCCAGCCTTCTTTTAGGATGTCGAGGATTCCCGGTTGTCGCCCGTATAGTAATTCAAGGGAGAAGCCTCAGAGGCCTGGTACCTCCCGGTAGGCAAAGCACGAGCGGGAGGAGCTGGTCCCAGTTCCTGCCGTCCGCTGACTACCTTGCGGAGCATCTGCTTAGCGCCTGATTAAATCGTTCACCAACCCGCAGTTTATGGGTGATAGACTGACGCTTTCAGGTGCTTTATCTGCAGTAATTTGGCTACCTCCTTGAACGTATCCGAGTGAAGGGCGCACTGGTCCGTGAGGACCTCCTTGGGTATGCCCATCGCGCGAAAACAAGTTAACCAGTTCCCGGCGATGCTTTTAGTATTAGCGGAGCGCAGGGGAACCGCTCTGGTACCGGGTGGCATAGCCACCATGACTAGATATACTTGTGGCCACGGGTTGAGGGCTCCAGGGTCCCACCAAATCACCCCTATCCTTTCCAAGGGGATGTCCACGAGGGGAATAGGGACTAGAGGAGCACGGTCCCTCCTAGGAATCTGGCGGGTCTGGCACTCGACAGGATTGACAGAACCGCCGGACCTCCTATTGATCCCAGGCGTAAAGCGGAGCTTAATCCTTCCAGTGTTTTTCGCCCCGGTGGCGCCTAGGAGGTGCGCGATAAAGCAACTCGCATATCTCCCCGGAAGGTACGCTGAATTAGCAACAACTCCGTACTCGCCCTCATGGGTAGCCACTGCACAACAGATCGTCTCAAGGACAAAGAAGGGTTCCCGCGGTGTGGATCCGTCCGCTGCTGAGCTGTTAGGCAGAACGATCGTATTCGGCAAAGCAGGAGTCATCATTCCACTGCTCCTCTTAAAGGAGGCCGGCGTGGACGAAATTGATGGTCCAGGCCGAGGGTCTTGGGGCCTGGGCCGAAGAGTTCCCTGGCTAGTCCCTTCTCCGGCGGAATCTTCCGGTCAAGGTCCGAGCACGGAAAGGTCCCCGAGACACCAGCGCCCGTGAGGGCCTGCCCTTGTGCACGGGCGGGAGGCCGCGGAGGGGTGCCTTTTCCCTCATGACAAGATCCAACGAGGCCCCGGAGCGCTAATGGCTTACCGCTGATCCTTTTCGACCAGTCTTGTCCCAGAATCACTGGGAAGGGGGGGTCAGGTAACACAGCGACCGCCATTTGATTGGTTCCCTTCCAGGTAACATAGCAGTGAGCGAACGATATGACCTAGTCCCATGCACACAGGTAACCAACAAGTGCTGTTTTAACCACTGTTGGTAAGACAACGGCGAAGCAACAATGGTAAGTTGTTGCCGAATCAAACAAAGCCACCACGGCGTGCTCCATTTAGCAACACCACTCCAGACTGACTCGCCAAGGGATGCGAAGTGGCAAGTACCTCCGGCGATGTCCAGCTGCAGTCCATAGGCTCCGGGCGTGGATGGGGGCAGTTTGGCAGCAGGTGGCGTCTCCACACTTAAACAGCGCGCGGACCCGCCTCTCTCTGGTTTCTGGCTGGCGCTTCTGCAGCCGGCCGAGGCTCGGGGTCGCCGTCCCTGTCGGTTCCCGCGAGCAGGCTTTTCTGACCCCAAGTCGGAGGACCGCCAACTGACGCTCCAGGACGCCGAGGAGGCCCGGATATATTCTGATAGGCGTGGTCCCGGACCTGCTGGGCGAGGGAACTGGGCATCGCTATGACCAGGCCTTCACAGGCCACCGGCCGACCACTTTCCGCTGCCGGGCTTTCTGGCGTAGCTAGCGCCCATCTTGCCCCAGAACTCGAACGCCTGGGCCGAAGGGCTTTTCGGGTCAAGACCCAGTTCCGCCATTCGAGGGCCAGTATTTCGGGCTTGAGGAGGTCGTAATTAGCGGCCTCCTCAGGAGCAGTAGCCCGCAGCCGGCCCTTCAGGTATGGCGCCAAGATGACCCACTGACCGCTGCCACTCGCTCCGGGTGGCCGCCCTCAAACATGCCCAGGTAGGCATCGACGCCTCCGGCGCCCATCGGGAAAATAGAGAGGCGGCTGCCTGGGCGGTCTTCTCGCCGCTGCGCTTCCACTAACCTGGCCTGGGCCTCCAGCTCCGGTGGTAGCGGCGGCTGCTGCAGGGCCTGGAGTTGGGCGCTCATTCCTGCAGCACGGTGTTCAGGTCCTGTCCCTCCGCATTCCGGATCTCTGAATCCTGCCGACGCCACTTGTAAAGACCGAGAGACAGTAGAAGTGTTGGGGTTTTCCGCCCGTGATATTGTAAAATACAAAACAAAGGGTCAATATCATAAACAAAATAGTTCATGCGCGACGCCGATTTCGTCAGCGTAATTTTATTGGGAGGAGCCGGAAGTGGAGGAATGCCGGAAGGACCGCAGGGAGGATGGGAAGGAGACGCAGGGCAAGATGATGGAGGAAGGGCGGAAGTATCGCACTGCGGTCAATCCGAGGCAGGAAGGTCTTTTTTCTAGAGGAAGCAGAGGGAGAAAGTAAACCACATTCCTGGCGAGTGGTTTCAGGTGCTATCAATCAATCCTGCCTCCTACTGCAGTATGACAATATATATATATATATATATATATATATATATATATATATATATATATATATATCTCTATATATATCTATATATATATATATCTATATATATATATATCTCTATATATATATATTCTCTATATATATATATCTCTATATATATATATATATATATATATATATATATATATTTTCATATAATATATGAAGACCTCCAACAGCGCTTGAGATTTTTGATATCATGAACGGTCTGCAAAAACTGTGGTCTCCTGCCCTGCAAAAGTCGAGCAGCCAGTGCGCGTGATAGCTGTGCCGCCTTTGGCTGACTGCGCTTCTGCCTTAAGTCAAAGTGAGCACTTTTAATTTTTCATCCTCCCCGCGCTTATAGCCAGACAAGTGCAAACACGGACCCCTTTTCTACACCACGGCAAAATAATATTAAGGCGATTCACACTTTCTTTTGCACGATACGATTATGAGGTTCTCACCCGGATTATGAAGACACGCACACGAAAATGGAGGACTAGGGGCCATCACAGCCGATTAATGGCGAGGGCGCCTCACCAGTCTACACAAGACCACGACTGTCCCCAAAAGGCCATCATAACGCCAGCGAACACATCTCTCATACTATATAAAAGAAAAGGACATTACCGAGGCAAAAATTTGAACGTCACATAGAAAATGTAATTTCTATATCACAGCCGGGAGGGAGGGTTTCAAAAGGGATCTACTACAAGAGATGATCCATATATTTTAGCTGTTTGTTATTCACCTGTTGTGTTACACAGTCTTTAAATGTAGTTTACCCAACCACCCAGTAGTGCTCAATGTACCTGTATTTAAACGTTAATGTTTTACTGTTTAATAACTTATAGACTATATTTTATTATTTCTCCCTTGCACTCAGTGACCAAAGCTAACACACACATATATAAAAGCTATACACACAAGTATATGTATGTATATATTGTATGTGTATATATATATATATACAGTATAAGGCTTTGGTTTGGGATAAAGAAAAAGGTGTAAAAAAGGAAAGTTGCTTTTTCTTTATATAGTATAGAGAGATGTGTTGCTGACGTTAGGATCGCCTTTTGGGGACAGTCGCGGTGGGTCTTGAGACTGGTGAGACGCCCCTGCCATTAATCAGCTGTGATGGCACTGTCAGTCCTCCACTCGTGTGCGTGTCTTCATAATCCGAGTGAGGACCTCATAATCGTATATCGGCAAAAGAAAGTGTGAATCGCCTTAATATTATTAACTAGCCTGTCTATGAACTTAATTTAAAGTTTAGGTTTACACCTTGCTTTGTTTCGAAGCAGCCTCATGAATATGGTTGTATATGTCACTCGCTCGCTTCTTATTGTTTTTCGCTGCCTTCTCAATGATATAATGCATGTTTTCTTAAGCGCTTTTTGGAGGTGTTTGGTTTCTCGCACGCGTGACAATCAGTTCACGTGATTATGGAGGCGTGATGATGCGCACATCATCAGGGAATACATATGTGCGCACAATTATTAGGCAACTATTAGTGTGCAGATTTATTATGCAACTAAAGGAAAAGTGAAAATTTCCCATCTCACTTGTTTATTTTCATCTGTTATAGTGAGAATAATAAACAAACACCTCAAAATTTACAAATAAACATCTCTGACATTTCAAAAAAAATAAATCAATCAATCAATGACCAATATAGCCACCCTTCTTTCCAATAACAGTCATAAGCCTTTCCATTCATGGGTCTGTCAGTTTCTTGATCTGTTGGACATCAGCTTTGTGGAGCAGTGACTGAGCCTCCAGACACTCTTCAGAGAGGTGTATTGTTTTCTCCCGTAAATCTAGCGTTTAAGAAGTGCCCAAAGTTCTCGATAGGGTTTAGGTCAGATGAGGGAAGGGGGGCCCTGTCATATTCCTTCATCTTAAGGCCTTACTGGCTGGCCACGCAGTGGGGAACTTCGATGTAAGTGTTGGAGCATTGCCTGTATAAAATCATGGTCTTCTTCCTGTATCACTGTTTGAAGAAAGTGTCTTGAAAACTGGCAGTAGGTTTGGGAGTTGATTTTGAGTTCATCTTCAATGCAAAAAAGGGCCAACTAGCTCATCTTTAAAATACCAGCTCATACCAGTACCCCACTCACGTTGAGTGGAATCTGTGCCCATTACTGATCCACAGGTCCATCCATCTTGTCCATCAAGAGTCACTCTCATCTCATCGGTCCATAAAACCTTTGAAAAAAATCTGTCTTCAGATATTTCTTGGCCCAGTTTTGACGTTTCAACTTATGTTTCTTGTTCAGTGGTGGTTGGGTTTCAGCCCTCCTTACCTTGGCCATGTCTTTGAGCACTGAACACCTTGTACTTCTGGGCACTCCAGGTAGGTTGCAGCTCTGGAATATGAAAGTACTGGAGGATACTGGGTTCCTGGTAGCTTCACGCTTGATTCTTCTCAAATCTTGGCAGCTAATTTCAGCTTTTTGTTCTCAACACGTTTCTCAACAATTAACTGATGGAGCATGTTTATGTTGTCCACCCTTCCACTCTCCATTACTCCAGTTAACAGGGGACAGGAGATTTGATAGGTTTTTTGTCTACCCTCTTCAAAACTTCAAAGTGTGAGTGTAAATTATATTAATTCTGGACTTGGGGAAAATGAAAACATGGAGTGTTGAATATGAGCAGATGCAGCAACACATTTGCAGGCACCTGGTTTATCTGTTTATCTACCTTTGTCATTTTTACTCATTTAAACTTTTATTATCAATCATATGTTTCTTAATGTGATTTATTTCTTAAGAAGAGTGTCCTGTTTCATCTTGCATATCTGCATTATTAGTGTGACTCATTTCCGTCACCCTGAATTGTGTTGTTGAATTCTGAAGATCCTTGGATGTGGTCCTCTTCAATATTTTAATTACATTTTCTTATTTCTTAGTGGGATTATTTTGAAGGACATTCCCTTTTAGGTAGCATTGTAAAAGTCTTGTTTTTTCTAAAGTCTCTGCCACTCACGTATGTGGATGTCACTTTCACCAAACTACAAATCTTTTAATTGTCACGGATACACCTCTTCATTAGGAAGAAACACTGCTTTTCCTGATGGCAACATGAATTAGACAATCTACAAACAATATCTACATACTTCTGTCATATCACCATGTCCATATATTCACACTAAAACATGGCATAAGGACAAAGTGGAAATGTGCATACGCATCAAAAATCCAGATGCATAAATCTGTCAACGCCAAATTCCATGTTCTTCCGCTTTATAAATCAGCGGTCAGCATGAAAAGTAACGCATATGCGATGCTCCCCACCCCAACTCTTCCCACAATTATGCCTCTTGAATATGCAAATCAATATAAATAGCCCTTAAGCTCCGCGTTCTACGAAAAGGCAATGGCAAAAGCGCGGAGGAAAATCAAACAATTTCAGCGAATACCAAGGGGAGGCAAGGAAAACGCTATATGTTGGTTTAAACAGTGGTATAAACAACAAAAGGAAGTTGATCAATGACATAGGGTCGGTGAAACTCGAAAACTCAAGTTCACAAAGTCCATAGAGTTGTCAGATATCAAAATCGCTGTGAAAGGGGTCGAGCCCACCGCCTGAGTGTCATATGAAAGCTTATTAGGGTACAGAGAAAAGAAAAATAAATTGGGACACAGTGAGAAAAACTTGAAATGTCAACTTTAATTTTGAAATTTCCACTTTAATCATGTAGTTTATTTTGTCATTTAACTAAAACATCATAAACTTAATCTTCGTTTAATTTACTAGTTTCTCAAATACCATCATAACTAAAGTAGCACGTTATATGCTTTGTTTTGTATGTGTTCTTCTATGTGCTCTATGTGTGTGAATCATTATGGGCTTCTTAAATGGGCTTTCTCTTCCGAGGGGACGAGAATCCATTGCATTCATGATATTACAGCTCTGAATGATTAAAATACTGAGATGTTTACTTTGTGTCATTTTCATGATGATAGAAGTTAAAGCATGTTATTAAACATGGGAACATGGTGGCAGCATCATAGTGATGAACAGGCACCCGTCCAGAGATTGTCGCTGCCTCCCGCAAGATGCTTGCTGTGCCATGCGCGACCTTTGATGAAATAATTTATTGCAGCAGTACTGTCTCTTTCAAACGTACTAACCCCCCATTTCCTATCCTTCCTTTTCTTTCTCCAAGTAACCAATCGCCACACAGTCAGCTCAGTAATAGACGTTAAGCCATCAGTAAGCTTAGAAATCCGATTCTTCAAAACTTTAAGGATCATTGAAATATCTTTGTAGTATATGTTTAATTATTATATCCATCATCCTTCCAGTGTCACGCCAGCCCACCAAGAATACAGCACAAGGCAGGAACGATGCCTGAATGGGCGCCAGCTCCTTGCTAGTGCTGTAAATAACCCGTCCTCATGTTTAATTTTAGCAATATAGATTATTTAAATGATGTTAAAATTTTATCTGTATAATATAATAAACATATTTTGCTGCATTTCATCTTAAAAATGATAGTCATCCTACTGTATGTAATACGCGCTTTTATAAAGTGGCTCAGGTTGTGCAACATATAACTGTATCGAAGTTTATAGTGAGGTAATTGTACTAATATGTACAAATGGTTCTGCAAGGAGCACTTGATGGACTGATTGAGGCGCTATATAGTTCTTGGATGAAACTGTTTCTGAACCCTGTCCATACAGGAAAGGTTCTGAAGCGCTTGTCGTGTGAGATCGGGGTTCAAATAGGCTGCATGGCTGAGGAAGCGGTGCTTGATGCTGTATACTGATAATTTTCTTTCCGATCAGCTGCTGTAGAGCTGTGATTCCACACTCGGATACAGTAATATAAATACTCTGAGTGGTGCATTGAGAGGAACAACGCTAAAGCAGCTATGGTATTTGGAATAGTTTGGCCATTCCGTGGACCATTATATTGTTACAGGTTAATTACAATCAGATGCTTTAAATTAATAAACAATATGCTGTTAATTTCAGTGATTTGATAAGCCATGTCAGGATGTGGATCTTAAAAAGAAAGGAAAACCACACTGGATCAAAGTACTGCTTTGACACTGGGTGCTGCCAGTTTGCAAAACCGACCAGAGAATTTCTATGACGCCAGGAATTTAGATGGTGTGAAAAAGTGTGTGGTTTTACACCAAGTTTAGGTTTTATACGTTGCGATGTGAGCGTGGAAACGGGAGTATGCAACATTTTTATGCGTATGCACCGTTTATACATGAGGCCCCTGGTGATTAAGTCTAATTGGTTAACTTGATGCCCAATTATTTGGATACCAATTACTGTATACTTTCCCGTTCACTAAGCAAATTTATTTTTTCAATGACTACATCAGTTCCAAGTTTTGTAGTTATTAAATATTTATTTTATGAAGGTAGAGAATAACTTTAATTGCATGAATATTAAGAAATAACATTTAAAGAACTAAAAGAGAATCACTTTTAATCCACACTCTCTTTGTATTGGTATATCCTTAAGCTGTTATCAACAAAAAGTCAGTTTGGCCAAAATATAATGGGGTTTGTAGCATTTTCAAGCATTATAGTTGCAGTTTAGATATATTTGCTTTACATCTAATTTTATTCATTAAGGTTTTTAATTATTCTGTCTCACTGTGCATGTCAAGGCTTGATGTATTAGTGCTCTGTCTTACTATTTTTTATTATGGGTGTTTGCTATATTGACAAAACATTTCATTAATTCATCAAAACTATTCATTTTGCTGTCTCTTTCAAGTCATTAAAGATGCTTTACTAATCACTGTTCTGTTTTGGATTATAAAGCACTCTTCCATGTCATTATGTGACTTAAGGTTAATTATTTCTCTATATCACTGCTAGGAAGGGTGTATTCAGTTTTGTGTTTCAGTGGTCTGCAGTATTGTTTCTGGAAGGCTGTAGTGGTTGCACATTTTTGCTCCAACTGTTCTCCACATTAGAAATCAGCTTCTGTGTTAAATGAAACAAGTTATTAATTCAATGATTCATTGGTTGTTGTCATCCTGCCCTGTCAGGCATTTCCAGTAATTTGGGTTTTGCTTTTTGAGGATGTCATTAAGGCAAAGTTCCTCATTCTTGTTCCTGGAGGGGGCCCCAGTACCTTCTGGTTTTCACTTTCAGCATTTCTTGATTAGAATCCAATCATTCCCACTCTAAGATTCACAACACTTCAGTGTTTCTTTAACTTTTAAGACTCATGCATTCACAGTTTTAATTGCTTCCTGCTCTCAAATAACAAAGAAGCCAACAGCTCACTAACTAGATTGCATATCCAACTATGTATCTTCATTATGAAATAATTCTTTCATTGAAACACTTGTTGGGGGAAATAAAAAAGTGAAGGACCAAGAGTTCCAATCTGTTTTGTTCCACAAAACACCTTAAAAGATAGATTCAGTATTTTTCAAGTTGAAGTTTATTTCTTCACAATCACAGTTTACAGTATATTACTTTGCCAAAAAAAAAGTTTTCTGAAGTGAATCATTTTAAAAATGCCTTTTTTGTTCCTGCAGCTTGCAATGGAACGTATGTATACACAGGTCCATAGCTGATGAAAAAGCCTTATAATTTATCAAATACATCCACTTTGAAGCGGCAAAGATTTTGATTTAAGAAAATGGGCCTTTTGAATTTATGAGGCATTCTTTGTGATAACAAAAATATTAGAAATTATTATTTTGTCACAGATTCTTGGAACTTTTTTTCTTTGAGGTCACAATACATTACTTTTTCACTTATCTGCTCACAGCCTCCATCATTAGTGGCCTTATGAAAACCACAAGCCCCCAGCACCAAGCTCTATTCTGTTTATAGTCATGCTTTTGTCTCTACAATTCTATTTTTTCAACAGTTCTATTCTGCCATATTTGTCATAACATACAGAAGTGTGCTCACATTATATGATTATATTTTTCTTAAGTGCTACCTGCAGAAGCTGTCATAAAGGAGGTCTGCAAGTGGCAGCACTTTATTTGGAGGCTGTATTAGCTGTATCTCGCATGACAGATTACTAGGACAGTTTGCATATTTGGTAGGAAAATTATAATACATTTTATTTATATAGTTCGTTTCCCATGCTCAAAGTGCTTCACAGAAATTCAGAAAGAACAACAGGGCTTATATAACACTGGATACAAATAATATCCACTTAAAACTAAATACAGATAAATATAAGGTATATAAACCATTAAAACAGACTGAAAGACAAAGCAAAATAATACAAAATATTACAGGAAACCATAGAACAAATAAAATAATTTATGATACAAACACAAGTCATCCTGAGCACCTGGACAAAGAGGTACTTTTTTTTTTAAAAGAATGAACTGAATTAGCTGATTTCTCATGGTTACAAAGTCAGTGGGCATTTTATAACTGAAAACTTTGTCTCCCGTAGATCACAGGTTAATTTGGGGCACAGTAAGATTTCCAGAATTAGTGGACCTTAGTGGGCAAATAGAAGTGTGGTGATGGAGGTTATATCTCATAGAGAGTTCGGCAAGTTCAGGCACTCTGATATTTTGGGTACTATTGAGAACTGGGATATACCTTTCAGATGCTAGTTTAATGCTGTACAGGTTTCATCAAACTGAGTGGAAAAGCAGGATGGGACTGGAGAGTTTTATGAATGTCCAGTGGTGAAACAGGAAGCACAATACAAATAAAACTAAAATGTGTGATCAAGGCATTGAATTGTTGACTAAATTTGTCCATGTCACAGTCCAGGAAAGTAAGTTACATTATACCATGGCTGACTCGATCGAAATGATTCACTCTATGTCTTATTCTTAATGATGAATCATTCTGAATGCGGTGACTTCAGTCAAGGAATCAGGTGTCTTTAGGCATCTTCGCTTTGATGGACACTACAAGCTGGACCTGTTCTGTCCAAATATTAATGACTTTAAATATAAACCTGTGGTATAATCTGAACAGGTCTGGCCTCCTTTACTGTCGATACAAGCCTGTATTGACAGCTCTCTGATATCAAGCCAGAAGCTTTTATGTGCAGTTGATGGATATTGGGGAGTCTGTAAGTACTCTTGCAGCAGAGTTTTGAAATAACTGGACTGTGATAACAGATTACAAGTGGCACCTGCCAGTGGGGAGTTACAGTAGTTGATACGGGATGTAATTAAAGCATGGACAAGTTCTCTAGTATTAGAAAAGGAGAGGAATGAACAAACAAGTAATATGTTACGGAGTTGGAAGTAAGAAAGTTTCTTAATATGATTTATGGGGGTGGAATAAGAAATGGAGGAATCAAAAATGACACCCAGATTCTTTGCAGGTGCAGAAGATTTGATGAGATTATCACCAATATTAAGGAGGAGCTCATTTTCTTAAGATGAGCTTTAGTGTCAACTAGCATGACTTCTGTGTTGTGTTTTTTGTAGTTTACATTTAAACAGTTAGATTCTGTCACTGAGGCAGGTTATAAGCTGAGCAAATTTGAATTTTCATTTTAACACAGTAAATCTCCAAATAATACTGCCAAGGGAAAGCATGAGATACAGAGCAGCCGAGGGCTGAGGACAGAACCTGAGGAGCTCCTTGGTGGAGCTCCAGCTCCTAGCTAGCTAGACTTGCTGTTGCCAAGACTCAAACACTTGCCTGTCAGTAAAATAGGACTTAAACCACAGGAGGGCAGTGCGGAGATACCCTGAATGTTCTAAATTTTCTATTTAAGTTCTTGAGCATGTTGGTCTCCCAACTCACAAGTTACTTAACTTATAGCTAATGAAAACCTTTCGCCTGGTTTCAGGGCACTGCACAGCTGTGAAATTGCTCTGTTTTGGGTGCCTAATTATTTGCTTATGGCAACCTGCACATTAACTCTTGGACCTAGTGTAGCAGCGATACTGAGTAAATGTTATTGAGATTGCACTCTGAGTATACACCAAAGATGATCTCGGGATAGAGTGCAACAGGTTGCTTCTGACCCAGGCGAGCTGAGAGAGGCAGGAGTCCATGTCGCATGGTGGAAGTGGCAGAAACAATGGAATTAACTTGCAAAATAAAATAATATAGATTTTAAGTGTGCCTTTTTCAGTTATTATTGCCTAGTTGTCTACAGAACAAAGACAACATGTGGTGATAACTTTCTAAGATGAATCCATACTTCTGTTCCCAAAAGATGCCAGGAAGAAGATGAGCAGTGAGTAAAGTGCAGACTCCATTTTGAAATGTCTGAACAGGGTTTTACTTTTGCCTTTTTCACTTATGGATATGTGTTTTGCAATATGCATTGAATCTCAAAATGCAGATAAATACTTTATTTTTACTCAATAAAAATAGAGAAATTAGGTTAGCATTGAGGCATTTTCATTCGCCGTGGACCTGTGATCCATTAGCACCATTGCAAGCTGCAAGAGCAGACAAGCAATTTTTTAAATTTATAAAAAAAAATGCTTCACTTGAGGAAACAATTTTATGTGGCAGATTAATACATTACATCTGTGGTTCCCAAACTCTGCCCTGGGGACCCCCTATAGCAGCAGGTTTTTGTTCCAACCAGATTCACAATCAGTGATTAATAAACTGATCTCATTATTTAGCTGTTTTTTTTTACTCTTTTCTTGTTCTGCATTCAGAAAACACAGCAGTATGCTTTTGTTTTTTTACAATTATAGGACATTTACATATATTTTTTTTATAAAGCTATAAATGCTTAACTCTCTTTTGTTGTTTTCTTTATTATTTTCCCTTTTTCTGTGTAGTTTGTTCCTTTATTTTACCCTACTAGTGACAATTAACAAGTATAGCAGACACCCAGGATGATGAAATCTGCAACAACTCACTAATTAGTAATAATCAATTAAATAACTAGAACACTTGGAAAATCAGAATGAAAAATTAGGTTGAAAATACAGTTAACAGCTTAAAAAATACATATTCTCCATATAACTGTTTATTACATTTTAATGAAACTCTTCCATACTTTGTAATTTCTATATTGACTCCCAAACACAGAAACTGGGAAATAATGAATCACTTAATTAGGCTAAGAGTCCAATGAAAAACTGAATTTGTTGAACAAAACCCGCAACCGCAGGGGGTCCCTAGGATTGAGTTTGGGAACAACTGCATTATATATAATTGTGAAGAAATAGTGACATATTTTTCAAGTGTTAGCTATCAGAAATTTGTAAAGACAGGGTGATTGCACTAAGTAGAAATAGAAATAAATAACTTGTTTCATTAACAGCAGGAACTGACTTTAACGTGGGGATTGTTTGAAGCAAAGCCTACAAACACTGCAGTTCTTCCCTTAACATCTGATTAAGCCTGTTTACCCTGTCCAATTGTATTCATTTAGGATATTTATTAATTTCTCTCTCACTTAATTAAAACTCTTCATTCAGCTTTCTTTTAAAGATGGCATTGTTATTCTCATTCATATCCCTCTTAGAACTGTTATGATCCCCAAACAGAAAATGAACTACCACCTCAGATCTGCATATATTGCAGCTGAATATGAAAAGAGCTTTAGCATCCAGATGTTCCTTCTTGAGCCAAGTCTGTAAATTTTATGTAGTTAACATCCATATTGTTGGTTTTATATCACTGAGCTTCAACATAATGTATAAAAAAAAAAAAACCGGGGGGAAAA
>NW_024380464.1:0-9992 GCF_016835505.1 Polypterus senegalus | reverse complement strand
GAGTAAAAATATAAATTTGATTTGAGTCTGTAACGGCTGGTGTAAATTTATGGTATTAGTAAAGGTTAGCCTTTTTTTTATTTTATTTTTACATTTTTTTTTTTATTAAGTCAGATAAGTGTTAAGCGGCTCATCCCAAAGAGTACAGACTCTTCCAAGCACCTGTTCAATAAGTAATTATTTTTGACAAGGCCCCTCGCTCTTGCAGCCTCCATAAATGACCCATAGACCACCCCTTCGATTGTTGTAAGGTTCTTAAGCCCGTTTAATATGTAGTTAAAGTGGTCTTAGATAATATCGGTATCTTCTCACTCTCCATCTCCAAGTCGTATTTTCACACTAGTAAAGCTTTGGCAATTGCCAATAAAAATACTCTCTCACTCCAGGTATGTCCTTATTCAACTTAAATCAAACTGACAGGGTGGTATGTCCACCCCTACCCCTAATAAATGTGCATACTTCATTTTCCACTTTAAATTCAATGGCATAATTATATGCAAATGCTCACTGACATCAAATCAAAACAGCGGCCACACTGCCTCAGGGGCGCTGATACAATGAGAATTCACCAATTGCCTAATTTCATCACCCTCTCTAATGACAATGTTGACACAATCATGACCTTAAATACGTATTTGAAGACGTACCTCACATGACTCACATACAGGTTGAAATTTACTAACCACTCATTCGTTACAGTCCTTCCACTTATCTTAACTCTTTGACGTCTGTATGGAAAAGGTACTGAAAATATCTTTCCTTCCAAGTTTGGATCAAGTAAACTAACCCTCTGACCGTCCCTATTTACATCCCATGAATCTGCTCTAGAACAGATCAGGAGGTCCCTGTCCAGAGGTGGTTCTCCTCCTGGGTGCTCAAACACGATGGCTACGTCATTTGTCCTTTAAGAGTTATGTCTCTGTGGATTCCTATCCAGTGCTATTGCTACTGTAACAGTGTTTGGTTGAGCACCTGCTGCTCTGTGCATTCCTCTTCAATTTCAAACAACATTCTACATGCTGGACTGAAAAGATTAATTTTACTCATTCGTCACTTAACAGATTCATCAGTTAAGGTCAGCACCTTGAATTGTCCACACGATACACTTGCTGTTGGTGACCTTGTCCGGATTGAGGATATACAGTTGAGCCTAATGACTCTACTCATCATTTTCTGGGTGTGACACACCTGCCTGATGGGAACAGTCATCAGTTATCTTGAAACAATAGGGTCCTCTATGGGTAGGAGGGGGGATAATATTCACAGAAAGAACAATTAGGATACCTGCCGTTTTTAAATGAAATTCACAGACTCTGCACCTTGACCTGTCTGGAGCCGCAAGTGGAGGTAAGACAAGTCTCTCTTCATTACAACACCTCCTGTACTGTATATCCCTTTACTAGTCTGCTCCTCCTCAATAAATCTTTAAGCACAATATTTGCACTGACTGCACTGGTCCACTACAATCCCTACATCATAATTTAAGGCAATCTCAACAGTTGTAATAAGATTTGGGGCTCCACACCCTCTGACTCTGAACATCACTCTGTAGTTTGGCTCTTGTTGTTTTTGGTGTCTCCTTTGGCCTGCACTGCTGCAATGGCCGTGGTGTTCTTATGTTTTCACTCTCAATGTTCCTCTGGGGTTTCTACTGTCTGAGTATTGTGTGTGCACAGATGTCTTTAATAATTTACACATTCATATCCTCAGGTAATTCATCATCCCTGGTCTGGTGCATCACATCTTGATTTCTTTTGCCCCAGACTTCCTTAGCTTTGGGTTTTTCACGCTGTCTCATCATACGTTTATGCATTTGATCCTTTCCCCTAATGGAAGCTTATTGCTTTTGAGATGCAGCTGTCAGTTTCTGTCCATCCAGCAGTTACTCTCTGTTTGACATATTAGGTGTTAACATTTGAAGTGGACCATCTATTGGAATGTGGTTTTGTAATTCAAGTAGCAAGAATGTGCACAGCATTTGTCATTTCAACAAATGGCACATCACAAACATTAGTACTACTTTTATGAATCCCATCTCAAATATCTTATAACAGAGAGAAACCTGACAGACACAGAGATACACAGAAACACAGACGGACTCTTCATATGTCTCTGTTATAAGCCATTTAGTACAACCATCTGTTGGAATGACAAATGTGATGAATTGTATCACTGCAAGTGCTTGTGAAGCACAATATGTTGGAATGACAGAGACATGGCAACCAGACAGACACACAGATACACAGACACACAGACTGTTGTGCTTTTATTAAGGTGGATACGCTGATTTCTGCCTGTCTGGCAGTTACTCTCTGTTGGATGTGTTCAGTGTTAATGTTTGCAGTGCTGTGTGTCTGCCCCATTGCTGTGTCTCTGTGATATGCCATTTAGTACAGGATTTGTACAAGCAGTGTTAATGTTTGTTATACGCCATCTGTTGGAATGACAAATAACAATGCATTTTAACACTAAAAATGTTTACAAAGTGCCGTCTGTTGGAAAGGCAGAGAAAAAGCAACTGGATGAACAGAACACACAGAAACTTTAATTAAGGTGGATATAATGGGCTGACCTGCTGTTTTGTGGGAAGGAATATTTTTGTGCGAACTGATGCTGGTCTGTGGACTGAGAGTTGGGAAATCTGCTGTACACCTCAGGGCGCTATATAACCTGACATTCTCTAAACCGTCTTAATGGCTTCTGAATGAGTCCATTATAACACCCAAGTCTTTCTCATAATCAGTACTTTCAGGTTTCAGACCTGCCATTGTGTATTCAAACCTAACATTTTACTTCTTGTGAAGACTTGTGAGTGTCCGACGATGGGTGGGCTCCCTGTGCAGAGCTGCTTTATAACCTAAAGCCTGCTGACCTGCTGTCCCTCACAATGCATTGTACTGTGTGGACTAATGACATAAATATGTGACTCGACTAGTGACACTACCAGGTGATTCAGTGACAGAAGCAGAGACGAGAGGACCTCACATGAAGTTTGCATTAACAGACCACTGGTGTGTCACGTATGCACTCTTGTGTGGTGAGGACCACTTCACTGTCTGTGATGATGAGGAGGGGATGACAACAACACGACACACAAACTGCTGTAAAGTCGTACGTCTGACATCAGTGAGCAGCTGCTGCTGATTGTTTAATCAAAAGTGAACTCGTATGATGGAGATTTACATTTACTTACTTGACTGATGTCTTTATCCAAGGCACATTAGAACATTTCTGATACAACTGCCGCAATTTATTTTGGTTTTCCACAGGCAGGTCAAGTGACTTGCTGAAGGTCACACAGCATCAGTACTGGGATTTGAACCAAAGCTGTAAGAAGAACACAACACTGGCGGCCATCTTGTGTTTGTTATTGTGCAGTTTGGCACTTCTGTAAAAAACATCACTTGCTGTTACAGTCAAAAAAGTACGAATTTAACACAACTGTAATCTACTAAATCGAAAAGCACGTCAGTGAGCGCTGCTGCATTGGAATTCTGAGAGTTCACCTGCCACTGCCTGTCGTGTGTTTGATGATTTAAGAAAAGACAGACGTCCAGTAAATCAGACATAGACGATCAGCACAACGTCAGACTGACAGAGAGCAACGGGGGGAATACTGTCTGGAATTTAATGTGAGGGTCCGGAAAAGACAAAAACACACAAATGTTACTGTACACTGTATGTGTGTGTGTGTGTGTGGGGGGCTCTCATGAGCACAGGGTGGTCCAGCACACTCCATGAAGGAGTCAGAGGGGCTCTGAGCAGCACAGCACAGGATGGAGTGTAAGACCACCACTGGGCACAACCTCAGCTCATCTGAACCTGCTGATTTAATGTGCTGCTCGCTGTGATGAGGAAAGAAAGTCAAAGTGACTGAGAACAAAAAAACAAAAACAGCAGACAGAGGAGAAGAAGGAAACTGCAGAGAGCCAGCAGCTGACCACTGTGGAGCTGTGAGGAGAGACCACCGCAGCCCTGAGCGGCTCCTGACAAACAAATATAATGAAGACATCTGAGATTTGATGAACTCATTAGTGAGTAAGAACTGAAATGAACAAACAAACATCCTGAGAGAATTTGTGAAGCACACACAGCAGAGAGACGCCTCATGTGAATGACGTCAGCAGAGAGAATATGGCAGTCGCAGGGCCTCAGTGTATAAACATCTCACTGTGCAGGCAGGACGGCTCAGTGACATCAGGGGACACACATGGAGTGGAATGGACTGAAAGTTGGCCCTTGTTATCCTCACAGTAATACAACTTGTCATAAACCGATTTTTGAAACTGAAGTTTATGGACCTTATTACACTTTCTCATGTCTGTTACTTTTCTCGACAGTCTTTGGAAATCTTCTTGTCATCATTTCTATTTCTCATTTTGTTCAGCTGCACACGCCGACTAATCTTCTGATCCTCTCACTCGCAGCGGCCGATTTCTTATCAGGTTTCTTTGTGTTGCCATTTTCTTTGGTTCTCCTGATTGACTTTTGCTGGTACTTTGGAGTTATTTATTGTTATTTGTATCATGGACTTGTGAATATTCTTAATACTGTAGTTGTATATAATGTGGTTTTAATATCCATTGATCGTTTCATTGCTGTCTGCCATCCTTTCTTTTACAGCTCGAAAATCATTTTGACTGTTGCAAATATCAGCATTGCTGGAGTGTGGCTGTTTGCACTTTTCTTTACAGTCGTACTTTTAGGGTTTAGTGATTTTATAACAGAGGTATGTGAAGGAGCTTGTGCAGTACTCGGTTATTATGAATTGGTCATTTTTCTCTTATTCATAACTTTTTTTATTCCTTATTCACTGATGATTGGTTTTTATATCAGAATATTTGTAGTTGCAAGAAGCCATTCAAGAGCCATCAACTGTATGATAGAAAAGAGACAAACTGAGGAGTTGAGTGACAGTAAAATATCAAAACCGTCTGAAAGAAAAGCCGCAAAAACATTAGGAGTAGTCGTGGGGGCTTTTATTATCTGCTGGCTGCCTCTTTATATATACAATTTTTTTAATGATAGTAGTAACATAATCATAATTGTCATCAGGAATGTCTTTGTGTTGGTCAGTGAAGTGAATAATGCAGTTAATCCAATTCTTTACGCTTTTATGTATTCCTGGTTCAGAAAAGCACTGAAAATCATCCTGACGTGTAAAATATTTAGTCCAGCTTCTTCAGTGCTCAATTTACTGTAAATGTTGAAGAAAATAAAAAAATATTTATTATTCCTTTGCTCATTTTACATATTAGCAGTGCAATACTTGGACGTATTTCTTAACAACACAATAATTTCATATTCGCTGTATTGTTTTTGTTACAATTGTACTCTATTGGTGTAGAGTGTACACTGTTTATGATTATTGTTTATTTCACCACAACTATTGTCATAAATCTTATTCTTCTTATTTGAATGTGTAATAAACAGCACTGTCAATGTAGGAGACTCCTGGCAATTCCTATAAACACTTCACCGTTTCTTGGTGACTTTTTGTTTTTCATTGTAAAATGATTATTGCTATTTCCATTATTTTGGGACGGAATTATTTATCTGATCATAAATTAAGTAATGTGCTGAATTTTACCTAATTGCTGGAAATATAAAAATCTTTTAAGATTTAATTTAAACCGACTTTCAGAATTCACAACTAAAAACTCCACAGCTGAGCTCTGACATTCTGTTCAGCTTTGGTGAGGCGGGTGGGGATTTGTTTAAGAGTCAAATTCTGTTAAATGTTCCTTTATTGTTTTACTTTTGTGTCAAACTAAACTCTTCATTTTATTGTGAAGTTAATGTTTCCTATTCCTGCACTTTAATCTGCACTCCTCCTCAATAAGGCAGCAGATGACAGACGAGTGCAGACGGAGCAGTCGGCCTTCACTCCTCACACTGCTGGCTCACTAAATGACACTGAGGTGACTGTGAGGAACTGAAATGGACGACTGAGAAGGTCAAATGAGGTTTGAGAATTCTATTTATTGGCCAGATGCACTAATGTGGATGACTAATTTTTTTTTGGATGTATTAATGCAACACACAAGGAAAGCACAAAATTAAAAAAGACAAACATGACACATTGTAACGTGATTTTATTATGTTTTATATCATGTACTTGCTATCGAGGCCACGAATGAACCGACTTTGGCAATAACTCCACCCAGGGAGGCCATGCCTGATTTGCTCTCAGAACTTCAATGTCCATTTCGGCAAACATCAGCATCTTTTAAAAGAGAACAGTGGAATGGAGATTTACTGAAGTTAACTGACAGTGTACCACACACTCCATGCCACCAGAACCCTACTTTGTATTTTAAAATGATTTATTTCATCATTTGTCACAGTATAAGGGTGAGTTGAGGTCATTGTTGCTGGTACCAAAATCTTACTGGCGGCAGGTTTGTGAGTTAGCACACACAAACCTCTTTGGTGGCCATCTTGGAACTGACAAAACACTCGAAAGGATAAAACTTTGATTTTACTATCAGGGAATTAATTAGGAGATCCGACGTATTTGTGTTTTGTATCTGGCATTTCAGCTGTGATAGATTTCTAGAAAAGACCATGCTCCTCTTGTTCCATTCCTCTGATAGATATATGAACTTCTGAACATATCAAGGTGGACATAGTAGACTCTCTCCACCCAAGGACATAAATTGGATTATAGTATATGCTATCCAGAGGCTATCCCCTTAAAGTCCAAAAGCATTGCATGGGTACTGGTAGGGGTCATCACGCATATCCCAAAGGAGGTCCTAACGGACCAAGGGAGGCCGTTTACCTCAGAGATGTTCAGCGAGGTTGCCTAATTGCTCCAAATCAAGCACCTTAAGACTTCAGTGTACTATTCTCAGCCTGATGATCTAGTCGAACAGCTTAATAAGATGCACAAGCAAATGCTTCTCATGGTGGGTTTGTACCTCATTTTTCTGAGAGGGCTGTGCCCTTGACTGACCTGACAAAGAAGAGGGCTCCAAACTGGGATCAGTTACTACCCCTCTTGCTATCTGCATACCAGAAAGTCCCACAAGCCTCTATAGTTTTTTCACTTTTATGCATTTTTATATGAGTAACAACCTCATGGATTACTGGGTATAATAAAAGATGGATGGAAAAGTGAGGTGCCCCCTTCCACAAATATCTTCAAATATGTCACACAATTATGCAATATATTTGGCAAAATCAGACCAATACTAAGAGCTTATATGGAACATGCGCAATCAGCCAAATCTATAACCGTGGTAAGATGCTCCTAGTGTTTGCTCTCGGAGATCAGGTCAAGCTTCTTCCACTTCCTATTCCAAATTATTGGATCATTGGCAAGGGTGCTATGAAATTAAGGAAAGGAAGGGGCTGGTTGGCTATTTGGTTAAACAACCCGAACGAATGACAAGAGTTCAAAGAAGATATTCTGTCCATCTGAGAAGTGATTAATGAAAGTCCTGCTCAGACCTCTCTGCTTGAACATGACATCATAACTGACCAAGTAGTCGTTGTCTAAGTCAAAGTCCTAGATCGCCACGGTTCCCTCCATGTCAATGCCGATGTGGTTTCTCGGAGATATGGTCTCACGGTTTGGGCTACCTGACCCAATTGGTCTGGGCTGGGTGGGCCATATCACACACGTGCTTAAGGAGACAACTTCAAGGATCATATAAATGGGGTTGGTGCTGTTGTCTAATGCTTTTTCTCGTCCTCCATCTGCAGAAGCAGCTCATTGACCGTTGCATCCTGAATAATGTCAGGTCAAGTTCCCAGCAACCTGAACCCACTTCTTCGTGCCCTGTCATTTGAGGGGACATCCTCTGAAAGTGTGGAGTATTTTTACAAGGAATTCACTTTAATTCTTAATTCTAAAAACTGCTAAAGAGACAAGTTGTACTGTGTTAATGAAATACAGAAAAATTGTCTACATGTGTATTGAGTGTGCAGTTTGTACAAAATATTTCATTGCAAGAACCCTATTAGATGGAATAGCACGAGGATTCTAAAGATGATTCAAAATCAGTCAAGTGTGATTTAAACAATAAGGAAAACTTTTTAACAATTATAAAAAAATATTTTAAACGGTAATGACAGGAAGAGAGTTCTCATCCAAATGTTTTTCCTTTGTTAAAGGTTTAAGTTGGTCTGTTTCTATAGAATTGTGCACAATGCTGTTCTTTAAAGTATCTATATACAGTGGATCCTCAGTTCACGAATGTCTCGGTACAGGTACAACTTGGTTTACGACTAAAAAGTTCGCCAAACTTTTGCCTCGGTCCACGACCACACACTCGGTATACGAACAAGCCAGTTTCCCTTTTGGTTTGTGTGTGCTGATGATTTCCGCACCTGTTGCATTGTTCTTGGTCAGACGTGCGTGCTTGCACATGCGTGCGTCCTTTCGCTGCGAACTCTTTGTGCTCTATTTCATTTCCCTTCCGGTTCATATGTGCCGATTACTGTATTTAAGCACGTGTTCAGCCTCTCCCTGTTCATTGTTCTCAGTCAGACGTGCGTGCTTTACCTGGGAAATCTTTGTGCTCTACAGTTATTCGTGTGCTTTTGCAGTTAACCATGGCTTCTAAGCAAGTGAAGAGTGGTGAGAAGAAAATGTTGCAATGTTACTTTTCTCTTTTTTTCAAATGTTTATTTTTTTCCATGTGCTTAAAACTCATTTTAAAAAAAGAAGTGTTTATACAACGATCGGATTGTAAGGCTATAGCGCGAACTCCTGCAATGTTACAGAGAGAGAGACGGCTCGCGTGCTGCTGAAAGATTGGGGAGGCTCGCGTACTGCTGAGCGGGGAGCCTGGGTGTTTGTGTCAGTGTTATTCAATATTTTTTTATTAGTTTACTATTACACTGTGCATTCAATGGTGTAATTAACTATATTTGTGCTTAAAAATCTTTAAAAAATATATTTACATACAGTTAGTATGGTCTGGAATGGATTCATTTTATTTACATACAATCCTATGGGGGAAATTGCTTCTGTTCACGACCAAATCGGTTTACGACCAGAGGTTTGGAACGAATTATGGTCGTGAACCAAGGTTCCACTGTATATAATTCACTAAGTCCATGGCAAGCAAGAAGGAAGACAGAGCCACGCCCACCAACTCTAAAACCATTGGATACGACCTCACAGAGCCACACCCAAACTTGGACGCAGCAACTCACAAAACATGGTGTCATTGGTGTTCGTTTCTGCTACAGTCCACATGCACCTCGGAGCCACGTTGACTGGTCATAGAGGCATGTTTCTCGCGGATGTGAATCGCTGTATACAGCGTGTAAATTACTTTGTGAGGGGTATCCCATGGGATCCTTAAAACAATCCTTTAAAACTGAGGTTAAAACACAATGAAGGAATCAGTCTTTAAAAACCAATAAGCCCTGTGCCTCTGTTTCATTAGCGTCTCACCTGCTTCACCGAAGCAGACCCTGCAACAGTCGAGATCTTCTCTTAGCAGCTGACCTTCTCTGTGCCTGATGGCCTTTTGAAGGGGAGCTATGGACCCGCTATACCACATGGACACCTGTGACATTGCCTTCAAGCCTGCTCGCCACTCTAACGTACCGGCTTTCTCTCTCTCCTCACTCGCTCGCACACTGCACAGGGGAGAAACGCCCGCAGCACGACTCCACCCGGAAACCGTTTCAGCCACACTACCATACCCCTCGCTACGCTGTGAGCGCGGTGATTATTTATTTAAAAATGGCCTTTTGAAGGGGAGCTGTAGACCTGCTATACTACAGGAACACCTGTGACATTGCCTTCACATTGTTTTCCTTTTATTTCTGATCCAGTCGAGCAGATCAGACACCCAGGCAAACAACACTAAAATAATCAATGGCTGGAGCTACTTTGCCCGCACCAACTCCTCACCTGAGTCGGTGTCGTCTGTGTTCAGCAGTGTTTCCCAAACTCGGTCCTGGTGAACCCTGTGCCTGCAGGGTTTTGTTCCAACCAGATTCCTAATCATTGACAACACCTGTTAGCA
>NW_024380463.1:0-6664 GCF_016835505.1 Polypterus senegalus | reverse complement strand
TGTGCTTAATTAAACAGCCAACAAAGTTAAGTTACCACAATGAGAAGTTAGTCAGTTATAAAATATGGGACAAATAAAGATATTTCTAGGAAGAATATGGGATGTATTGAAAAATAATGTCAATACCTAATTGTGCAAAACACAAATAGATCTAGTCAATTTGTATGTGCATCATGAAATGTGAGAACATAGTGTGCTTCTTAGAAAGCATTAATAAGAATGCATCTCAGAGTGACCTGTATGAATCACAGATACTGACCCATTTTTTGTTACCATCCTCAGCCAGAAAGTTCATAAACGAGAAGAGGACACATGCAGGCTCCTCTTCATCCAGTCCTACCTCTAAAACAGTAAACAGAAAAACACAAAATGAAGAATGGTGGAGAAACCATCTCATGGAGCAGAACCCAACCAGGGGCCTCATGTATAAACAGGGCGTATGAACAGAAATGTTGCGTAAGAACTTTTCCACGTTCAAATCGCGATGTATAAAACCTACACTTGGCGTAAAGCCACGACTTTCCACGGTACTTCTCATACCTTGTCGTAAGCAAGTTCTCTGCTCGGTTTTGCAGACTGGCGGCACAGCGTCAAAAGCAATGCTACTGTTTATTAGTGTAATGCATCTGATTGTAATTAACTTGTAACAATATAATGGTCCAGGAAATAGCCATAGTATTCCAAATACCATAACTGCTTTAGCGTTGTTACTCTAACTGCACCTTCTTCTTCTTCTTTCAGCTGTTCCGTTAAGAGTTGCCACAGTGGATCATCTTTTCCATATTACTCTCACTGCACCATTCTGAGTATTTATATCACTGTATCTGAGTGTGAATCACAGTAGCAGCTGATCGGAAAGAGAATTATCGGTATACAGCTTCAAGCACACGCTACCTCCAGCCATGTTTTGCCATTTCAAAGCCTTTCCTGTACGGATCTCGTGGTTCAGAAACAGTTTCATCCCAAGAACCTTAAACGCACTCAATCAAGTGCTCCTTGTAGAACTGTTTGTACTTATAAGTACAATTACCTCACTGTAAACTTGCACTACAGTTATAATATTACACAACCTGCACCACTTTATAAAGCGTGTATTTACATATGATGACAATATCATTTTAAGATGAAATGCAGCAAAATATGTTTATTATATTATACAGATAAAACTTTAACTTCTTTAAATAATCTATATTCTTCACTGGGACTGGCGTTAAAGATAGAATAATTAAACATGTACTACGAAGATATTTCAATGTTCCTTAAATGTTTTGAAGAATCGGCGGTCTAAGCTTACAGATGGCTTAACATCTATTACAGAGCTGATTGTGTGGTGATGGTTATTTGGAGAAGAAAGCAAGGACTGCAGGCGACCATGCCAATATATATTGAATATAAAACAGAAAGAGAAAATAACGACACAGCTAAAAGCGAGCAGCAAATTTCGCAAAAGTTAAGCGCTTGTGTCATGAGCACGAGGCAGCTATGCAGTGTCCATAATGGGCGTGGCCATCCGCCATATGCATAAGATACCAATTGACATTGGTGGCAAGGGCCACCGATTCTTTCTCTGCCAGGGCCACCACAAGCCTAGAGCGCCCATGAGTACTGCTGCAATAAATAATTTCATCGAAGGTCAGCGCACAATCACTGCCGTGAAACCCATGTTTAATACGTGCTTTAACTCCTATCACCATGAAAATGATATTACAGTATACATCTCAGTATTTTAGTTATTCAGAGCTATAATATCAAGAATGTAATGGATTCTGTGTCCTGTCGGAGGAAGACAGCCGATTTGAGAAGCAAGTAGTGATTTACACACATAGAGCACATAAGAGATCCAACAAAACAAAGGCATTTAACATGTGATATTTTAATTACAATGTGATTTGAGAAACTGGTTAAATAAACGATCTTAAGATGAAGTTTATGATGTTCTACTTAATGACAAAATAAACTACATGATTAAAGTGGAAATTGTGAGATTGAAGTTTACATTTCGTGCTTTTTCCTCACTGTGCGCCTTTTCTTTCTCTGTACTCTAATAAGCTTTCATATGACACTCAGACAGTGGGCTACAACTCGGCTTTTCACGGTGACTTTGATATGTGACTTCTTTTTTATTTCCTGCACTGTGCTACTTTGTGAACGTGAGCTTTCAAGTTTCTCCAACACGCTATGTCACTTTCGATCAACTTCCTTTTGTTGATTATACCACAGTTTAATTAAACAAATAGTATGTTTTCCTTTGGCTCCACTTGGTATTCGCTGAAATTCTATATTTCCCCATGCTATTCCCATTGTCTTTTCACAGAAGGCTGAGCTTAAGGGCAATTTATATTGATTTGCATATTCAAAGATGCGTTACATGAAGCGCGTGCACGAGCGTTACTTTTCAAGCTGACCGGGATTTATGTAGCGGAAGAACGTGGAAGTTGGAGTATGCACAGATTCCTGCATCTGGATTTTCATGCGTAAGCACATTTCGCTTTTGTAGCTTACGCCATGTTATAGTTGCGAATTCTACGCGGTGTTATGACATGAGCCCAGCTCTTTACTAACCTGAACAGCACAAAGCCATTGAGGAATAGTAGTGATCAGGGATGCAGAAAATTCAAAAAGGGGAAGATTGTAAATGAAGACTTCAGATTGCAGGAGAGACAAGGGCAAGTGATTTCTAGCAAGAGGCTAAAAGCAATTTAGCAGTGGTTGCACTCATTAAACGTCTCTGCTGTGAGATAAGGAAAGGGAAGGGAAGGACCTATAAGAAAGGTCTAAGAGGAGGAAAAGTTGAGGGCACAAAGTTATTCTGGAGAGGGATTCAGCCACATTGTACCAGAGAGACTCAGCTGGAGAGCATTTCCAGAATATGTGGAGAAACATGCCATGGACATCGAGAGCAAGGTTATTATAGTTGACAAAAACTAAAATCAAAACTAAGACTTTTAATAAGAAAACATTTTCGTAAACTAAAATAAAATAATTTAACAAGCCAAAATGAAACATTAACACTAAATAAAACTATTAAATTAGTTGGAAAGACTAACTGAAATAAAATAATTTACCAAAAATATTTTTAGTTTTTGTCACATTCCGGACTTACAGAAGGGCTAACCTGAGCTGCAGGGGTCCCAAAATTAATCAAAATATATTAACAAGAATTTCATATTTGGGTTCTGAATAAATATTCCTGCCACTATATTTTTAACCCTTGTAACTTTAAACTCTTAAACAGAAAGTCATCCACCATAAAGCCCATATGTTCATTCAGTGAATATGGCTGGTGAAGAGGACAGGTGTTCACACAGTATTTGCAGTGACAGAGTAAGTGGAATGTTGGCACATAAAGTGCATGAAGAAGAAAGCAATTTACTGTACGATTACAGTGACAGTTCTTCAGGAGCTGATAATGACAGCATGATAAATTCTGGTTTAAGTGTTAGTGAAACATACACAGGTGATGATTTTGCTTTGAATGTGCTGGGTAACATTCACTGGATCTCTGGAGCTGAAAAGAGAAATATTAGGTGTTCATAAATGATGGCATGTTACTGTTAATTCTGACTGAGCCCAAGATACAGTATGCACACAGCAATTAGTACAGCAGTACACACTAAGCCAAATTTCAGGCTACATATGGGTCTGACGTCCGTTATGATGAGCTGCCGCATTTCTTTGCGTGTCTTGTATATCAAGACGTACTCAAACACCTGAAGTCAGAATGTGCTGGTCAACAGAACCTTTACCACATAGACAGAAAAATCACAAGCAAGTAACATTTCAGTTAATTTCTCAGGTATCTGCATTTTGTTGACAATAATTCATCTGCCTCTTCACAGAGGAAAAATTCCTTTTGAAAATAAAATAGCAGTGGTTTAGAGACTGACAAGGTCAACTATACAAGATAAGCATAATGTTGCTGATCAATCACTTTTGCTTTAAAAAGGTTGTTTAACAATGAAGCAATACAAATCTTGTAAAATTCCTGACTTGGCAATGTCTCTGCTAAACTACAGGTAGGTAGGTAAAAAGGGTCTGTCAACTGGTGAAAAACTAAAAGTACGAATAATTTTTTTGTATTTGTTATGTATTTATTAATTTATCCTTTTTTAGTTTTAAATTCACAGCTGAAAATATCTGATATTGTGAAAATATTCTTTGGGCAGACTATTGTTTTAAAATATTTGTACCCTACTTTTCAATATTTATCTCTCAAAATAGATAGTTGAAATATCATACTCTATGATGTTGTTAACATCAGGTATGTCATACATATTGCATAAATATAGTATTGTTGCAATAGGCTGGAACCCTGTCCTAGGATTTGTCCTGTCTTGCATCCAAAGCTGCGGGGATAGGCTCCAGGTTTCCCTCGATCCTACTCTGGATTAAGCTGGTTTAGAAAGTGTTGTGCAGAGGGCCCGGGTCCATGCCCGGCCCGGGATGCCTCTGCTATGTTCGGGAGCAGCCATGGGCTCCTCAGAACCTCCCCGGGACACGGTGGCAACCTCCCTGGTGGACAATGGTGCATCAGTCTCCGCAGGGTTCCTGGGAGATGGAGTTCTCCACAACCCTGTGGGGATCTGGGGTGGCCGCCAGGGGGCGCGGCATGGATCACTGAGCCCAGCTAGTCTAATCTTCGGCCCCAACTGGGAGTGCAATTGGAAGCAGGTGAGCAAGCACCTGGAGCACTTCTGGGAGGGCCATAAAAGGAACCAGCAACCACCACTCAGGGCCAGAATCGGGAGAAAGAGGACGAGGTTGCCTGGAAGGAGTGGTGGAGCCAGAGGAAGAGTGTAGTCTGTGACTTAAGTGCTTTATTTGGGACTGTTTTTTGGCTGGAGGGATTACGGGAAGGCGTGCCTCCAGCTGAAAGAAAAATAAAACTTGTGTCTTTTCAACACGTGCCTCAGTGTGAATCTGTGCGGTCCAGGTACCATATAGCACTTAATTCACAGTTTATATACAGTTCCTAATTTCAGGTGCCATTTCTTCCATTTAAGTGGCTGCTACTGTTACTACCTACCTCCTCTTACTCTGCTCATTAAGGGTTTAATATTCCAATGCATGCGCTATTCAAGTCTTGTTACCCCTAAAATTGACACTTCATGCTTGTTTTTCTTTGTTACCCTCAATATAGCTAAGTGGGGTCTGCACACTGATTCAAACCTAAGGGCCATGTTCTTCCAAAGCCCCCATGATTTTCATGAGCACACCTGTCAGAACACAGTTCTGATTTTTTATATCTTTTCAGGTCTTCAGGTGGCAAAATTCTGTCTATAAATTTTATGTACCTGAGATAGAATAGGAGATCAATATGGCTAGTAGAAAATAACAAAGCCCAGTATAGGAGATTTTTGAATGCAATATTGAAGGCATTAATTGTAAGCACATTGTCTTCAATAAGATATGTTGTGTGCTGTAGACTCTTTAGGTAAAACCTCAAACTTAATATTCACCTCAATAATTAACAAAAGAAAATAAAACATGAAAAGTGCCAATAGTCAGAGCACATTTGTTCAGCACAAATGACAGAAAATATTTTAAAAAATATAAAATTGTATAAAATTGTTCATATTTTTTATCTGATTTTGATTGTTTGTTTTTATCAGACAAAAACAGTAAGCTTCCACTAACATTAAACTCGCATCCAAACCCGTTAACCATACATTAGTGTCTGATTGTTACACAAAACTAAACTCCATAGTAGCTCTTTAACCATACCATAATTACTAAAACTAAAACTGAAACCAATAGACTGATAAACTGATAAATAAACTGAATTTCTAAGTAAGGTCAGAAAAATATAGAAATAAAACTAATATAAAAAGGCAAAACTATAATAACCTTGGTCAAAAGGAGGAAGGTGACATAGGGGGTCTAATTTTAATTCCATTAGATAACACCTGTGGAGAGTAGGTCTATGAACAGTCTGCTGTATAAACAAACTGATATTGTGTGTGCTACTGATTAGAATTTTTAGAACAATTTTTGATATTTAGAAAGATGGTTTGCCAGCACAATGCCAAGGGTTGGGAAAGGTCTGTCAAACATTATTGTATATTGGTGATATTTTCCCCATTACTCATCTTCATTAAATTTTCATTCTAATAAAATGAAATCCTTTCTCCCATTTGCCATATGCCCTTCATGTGTGTAGTGTTGAAAAATTGATGGGACCTTGCCAAGATGGCACCTACACATTCCCTTTTTTTTGTAGTTCTGCTATAAATATTGGAGACCGTCCAATTACCTCCTCCTTGGTGTCAGTCTGGTATACAGTATGTGTACCAAGACATATGTTTAATGAGTCAGGGCTGGAAGTGTTCCTTTGTCTATGATCTGGGCATCCTGTCCCTTCCACTTCCACTGTTATTTGCAACTGAGGTTTTGATCAGGACATTTCCTGTACTAATTTCTTTCATCCCTTTCTCATAAATCCAAACTAGTATCTCTGTCTATTCCTCCTTCACATAGCTTTCCACATCTACAACAAAAGAGAAAAGATCAGCATGTCAATAACATTGCATCAGTTAATAGTTCACCATCAAGGGAGGCACCCAATGTTCTATTAAATGGGGTTTCCTCTGAGTACTTCAATCATTTTCATATCTTACTCACCTGTTTTATACACAACATATTGCCTGATGTTTTATTTCTACCA
>NW_024380462.1:0-25000 GCF_016835505.1 Polypterus senegalus | reverse complement strand
CCAAGGCACTAACAGCTAGGTATATACACTACCTTAGCAGAAACCTCCTCTTTCAGCCTTTCAATTTCACTTTGGTGAGCCAGTACAAGGTCTTCTTTTTCCTTTATTGAAGAAGCAATCATAGTTTCCTGCATATTTTGAAGCTCTTTTCCATAGTTTTCCCGTATTTTTTCAATTTCCACAGAATACTTTCTTTGACTCTTGCCTTTTGAGAGATGATCACATTGTGTTTTGCAGTTTTCTGAAAACGATAAATAATAATTAGAAAGAAGTGACAGTTTTACAATAAGAAATACAAAATTCGATACAAAATTCGAAGGAGTAAGCAAACAAAGCACTTTATTTAAATAAGAAAACATATAAAAAAACATAAAGCTGAAACAAGTAAAAACAATCAGCACTTAAAACATTATGTGCCAAATACACTTAATGAAAACCAGCAGTCACCCCTGCCCAATGAAGAAAAGCCATACGGTTACAGAACTCGTCTAAAATAATTCTTTACACAGCATATAGCACACCACATGTCCAGAATGCTGACTTGATTACATTATGAGTTCTTGCTAAACATAATTTTTTAGATGAAAAAAATCCTAATATAGTTACTGACTTACAAAGGTGTTCTGATTAAAAATTTTACATTTCATAATCATTTATCTGCACTGCACAAAATCAAATTTGGCTTATTGGCTCATTCTTTGTGACTCACTCCTACCATCTGGAAGTGTGTTGCGAAGTCTGTTTCGACATGCAGATCTGCACTAAAAACCAACTTGATCTCTTGGGTTCTTTAACAGTAGTTCCTTTATTTACATATTTAAACGTTTTTTTTACTGTCACAGTAATGAAACCACCAAACCGTATAGTAATTTGAGCTGGTAGCGAATTGTATACTAATCACTTTTACCATACACCCTTGTCCATAGTTTTATATTTTAACAAAGTTTACCTGTACAACTCCTTTTGATCGTGTGCACTGTTAAAATGTGATGAATACTTTCTCCTCTGTAATCACTGTTTTTTCTTTTTCCATACATAGAAAAAAGTTCATCTTACAGCTGCTTAGGCTTAATTTGAGGCACTCCAGATTGCACCAAGAGTATTTGTTAGCCTATTATGCCAATTACAAAAGGGCCAAGTGTAATTTGGCGTGGGTGTATGTGCACTGCATTGGAATGGTGTCTCAGCCACTGTAGGCTCATAATTGTGTCTAATGCTGTCAGGGTGGGATCTGCAACACTAAAACTGAAGTAGGTTGTTTTTTTAGTAAAAAGATAAATGTAATATTGGGGAGGATATTTACATGTTACGTGTTTCTCAGAAAAATTGTATTAGTATTTGCCAGATTTTCTTCTAGCTTTCATCACTATGGTTCCACAGCAAAACAAGTTCTGTTATCATTACGTGTGGTAAACCTCCATTGCTAAATATTTTTTATTACATTATAGCTACAGTAAAAATGTAATAGAATTGACCTTAATATTTACTTTTCATGCTCACAAGACACACAATGAGAATTAAGTGCATTATGGGGCAGAAGAGTATCAGCACTATATGACTACAACCTGAAAACCATTATAAGAATAAGCAGAAAAAAGCATAAAAACATGAAAATGCAAATATTTACATATGTCTGATGGAGAAATGCAAATTAACTTCTATCACATTTGTCCTAACATCCATTACATTTGTAATAATCAGTCATATAGGAGTCGTTCATCTATAATTAAAATTGAGATTTAAGTGTAAATATGGATTTTTTTCTATGATTCTAATTCTAAAACCTAGTAAATGACTTATGCTGGGATATCAGTCAGAAATTTTCAAAAACTTGGGAAGTTGCCATGGAAGAACTCTTAAGAAAACCATGCCTAAACCTATGCAACATGAAACAGAACAAATTTAAATTGATCTTAAAACATTTTAGGTTACTGTTCATTTGTTTAATATATCAAGTTAACTTAAATAAAAAACAAATAATGAGAAAATTTTCTTACCACAGATGTCTAGTATACTGTTCAGCTCATGTGATTGATCTTTGCAGGTTACAGACACATTTTTCCTCTGAAAAAAAAGCAGTTATACAACTTTATTATATAAAGTATTTCCTCTCTCTCTCTCTCTCTATATATATATATATATATACACATATGTATATACATATATATATATATATATATATACACACTAGCAGGAAACACTAAAAGGAAACATTTTGAAAATAACGTAACATGATTGTCAATGTAATTGTTTTGTCACTGTTGTGAGTGATGAGTGTTGCTGTCGTATATATATACACACACACATATAAACATATATATATACATATCCATACATATATACATATACACATATACATATACATAAACATATATATACATATACATACATATCTACATATATACATATACACACACACACACACACATATATATATATATATATATATATATATATATATATATATACAGTGGTGTGAAAACTATTTGCCCCTTCCTGATTTCTTATTCTTTTGCATGTTTGTCACAAAAAATGTTTCTGATCATCAAACACATTTAACCATTAGTCAAATACAGTATAACACAAGTAAACACAAAATGCAGTTTTTAAATGATGGTTTTTATTATTTAGGAGAAAAAAATCCAAACCTACATGGCCCTGTGTGAAAAAGCAATTGCCCCCTGAACCTAATAACTGGTTGGGCCACCCTTAGCAGCAATAACTGCAATCAAGCGTTTGCAATAACTTGCAATGAGTCTTTTACAGCACTTTGGAGGAATTTTGGCCCACTCATCTTTGCAGAATTTTTGTAATTCAGCTTTATTTGAGGGTTTTCTAGCATGAACCGCCTTTTTAAGGTCATGCCATAGCATCTCAATTGGATTCAGGTCAGGACTTTGACTAGGCCACTCCAAAGTCTTCATTTTGTTTTTCTTCAGCCATTCAGAGGTGGATTTGCTGGTGTGTTTTGGGTCATTGTCCTGTTGCAGCACCCAAGATCGATCGCTTCAGCTTGAGTTGACTAACAGCTGGCCGGACATTCTCCTTCAGGATTTTTTGGTAGACAGTAGAATTCATGGTTCCATCTATCACAGCAAGCCTTCTAGGTCCTGAAGCAGCAAAACAACCCCAGACCATCACACTACCACCACCATATTTTACTGTTGGTATGATGTTCTTTTTCTGAAATGCTGTGTTCCTTTTACGCCAGATGTAACGGGACATTTGCCTTCCAAAAAGTTCAACTTTTGACTCATCAGTCCACAAGGTATTTTCCCAAAACTCTTGGCAATCATTGAGATGTTTCTTGGCAAAATTGAGACAAGCCCTAATGTTCTTTTTGCTTAACAGTGGTTTGCGTCTTGGAAATCTGCCATGCAGGCTGTTTTTGCCCAGTCTCTTTCTTATGGTGGAGTCGTGAACATTGACCGTAATTGAGGCAAGTGAGGCCTGCAGTTCTTTAGACGTTGTCCTGGGGTCTTTTGTGACCTCTCGGATGAGTCGTCTCTGCGCTCTTGGGGTAATTTTGGTCGGTCGGCCACTCCTGGGAAGGTTCACAACTGTTCCATGTTTTTGCCATTTGTGGATAATGGCTCTCACTGTGGTTCGCTGGAAATGGCTTTATAACCTTTACCAGACTGATAGATCTCAGTTACTGTTCCTGAATTTCTTTGGATCTTGGCATGATGCCTAGCTTTTGAGGTGCTTTTGGTCGACTTCTCTGTGTCAGGCAGCTCCTATTTAAGTGATTTCTTGATTGAAACAGGTGTGGCAGTAATCAGGCCTGGGGGTGGCTACGGAAATTGAACTCAGGTGTGATACACCACAGTTAGGTTATTTTTTAACAAGGGGGCAATTACTTTTTCACACAGGGTCATGTAGGTTTGGATTTTTTTTCTCCCTAAATAATAAAAACTATCATTTAAAAACTGCATTTTGTGTTTACTTGTGTTATATTTGACTAATGGTTAAATGTGTTTGATGATCAGAAACATTTTGTGTGACAAACATGCAAAAGAATAAGAAATCAGGAAGGGGCAAATTGTTTTTCACACCACTGTATATATATATATATATATATACACTCTTTGGGGTGCGAGCAACTGTTGCTGGGGGCGGCAGAATCCATCAAGGAAGAAAAATGAAAAACATTATTTGTACAAAATCTTAATTTATTTATCCATTCCTAAATAATTAAATGGGCAGGCTATTTCGTATCAGTGCAATATGCTGTTTGTTAAAACGGATGACTCCCGCTCTTACGTGCAAGTCTGCGTGGATATTACGCATATCTGTTCAAGTCCTATTTAAATTTTAAATAGAAGGAATTTTTATTTAGTCGACAGAAATATCTTTGGTAGGAATGGAAGTTAAATGTAGGCATCATTGCATTAATTTTTCTTCACCATACAAATGTAAAGAGTAAATTCGCCTTACATTCCAACCAAAGATATTTGTGTCGACTAAATCAGGGTGTCAAACTCAATTGCACAGGGGCCAAAATCCAAAACACACTTTAGGTCGCGGGCCGAACAGGATAAACATTTATTGAACACACTAAAACTAAACTTTTAAAACTTTAAAACTTTTAAAACTTAACTTTTTTGAACATAAATATTAATAAAAACAGACAGGAATATTATTCCGGAATAAATCAACTCAAACCTTAAATCTATATATATAATTCACTAAGGCAAGACAACCATTGAAAGCACACCGGAAGGGGCGTGGATTCACTAAGCCGCCGACAAGTGAGACACCTATGGCGCACGCAGGAAGGAGCCACGCCCACCAACTCCAAGACCATTGGATACGACGACAACTCACAGAGCCACACTCACCAACTCGGACGCGACGACACAGAAAAACCGGCGTCATTTATATTCGTCTGTCGTAGAGGTCACATGCAGCTCCGACCCACGTTGACTGTTAATAGAGGCATGTTTCTCGGAGGTGAATCGCCATATGCGGCGTGTAAAACTGTTTGCGAGGGGTATCCCATGGGATCCTTAAAACGTTCCATTACAACTGAGGTTAAAACACAATGAAATGAGCAGTCTTTAAAAAATGAGTTTTCGGTTACGACCGCGTGCACTATAGCAAACTGTTTTACACGCTACATACAGCAATTCGCATCCGTGACAAACATGCGTCTTCTTAGATACTTCTGCACTTTGTACACACCCCCCTCCCACCGTGGTCGGGTGTCTTGGTGGATTATATATAGAAAGGCTGCCAAAACCGCACAGAGCAATGAAAAGTCTATGTGAGTCACAGGTGCATCTGGACTGTACAAAGACTCGAGTGACGAGTTGGAGGTGGGCACATGAGCAGGCAGTGTATACTGAACGAGAAAGCAGCAGACTAGCATGACGGAGGGAGCGGAGTGGATGTCCTTCTCCTCTCCTCCCGTTCCACCCTGAGCGCCGCACGGACAATTGTGTGTTGGTTCGTTCCATGCATTGGTTAAAACCCAATGAAGGAAGCAGTCTTTAAAAACCAATAAGCCATGTGCCTCTGTTTCATGACCGTCTCACCTGCTTCACCAATGCAGGCCCCGCAACAAGCGATCCGGCGTCATTCCCATGACCCGCGGGCAGCCAACCGGGTAACCAAAGTCTTTGGATTCAGGGGGGAGTATGGTTACAAAGCTGAAACTTAAAGGAATTGATGGAAGGGCACCACCAGGTGTGGAGCCTTTTGCTTCATTTGACTCAACGCAGGAAACCTCAACTGGCCCGGACACAGACAGGATTGACAAATTGATAGCTCTTTCTCGATTCTGTGGGTGGTGGTGCATGGCAGTTCTTAGTTGGTGAAGCGATCTGGCTGGTTATTTCCAAAAACGAACGAGACTCCCGCCTGCTAAATAGTTACACGACCCAACAGCGGTCGGCATCCAAATTCTTAGAGGGACAAGTGGGTTTCAGCCACGTGAGATTGAGCATTAACAGGTCTGTGATGCACTTGTATGTCCGGTACTGCACACGCGCTACACTGAATGGATCAACGTGTCTACCCGGCGCGGGGAGGCCGTTGAACCCCATTCGTGATGGAGACCGTGGCTTCCAATTGTTCCCCACGAACGAGAAATTCCCAGTACGTGCGGGTCATACGCTTGCACTGGTTACGTCCCTGCCCTTTGTAAAGCCCCCCATAGTCGGGTGACTTGGTGGATTATATATATATAAAAAAAGCAGCCGGAACCGCAAAGCACAATGAAAAATCAACGTGGAAACCGACTGAGGCGGTGTTTGGAAAATTAACAGTCAACATGACTCACAGGTGCGTGTGGACTGTACACAGAAAAAAGCGACTCAGGTAGGGAGTTGGGGGCGGGCACATAAGCGGGCAGTGCGTACTGAACGAGCGCCGTTTTCAACCCCGTCCTTCACTTTGGAAGGAGAAAGAGCGACGGCGCTCCTCCGGTTTTCAGTCACGGACAATTGTATGTTGGTTCGTAGCGTGCATTGTTGCAATGTTACTTTTCTTGGTGGTTTATTAAATTACGGATTTTTCAAATGTTTATTTTTTCCTCTGTGCTTAAAAATCATTTAAAAAGCGGCCTGATTATGCGGCATATGCTACGCCGCGGGTTGGCTAGTAACTTATAATATTTTGCTCTCCATAAAAATATATCCTGTCTAAATTATACAAGTTAGAAATAAAGTAAACGTTAAAAGAACAAACATTCAAATTTATTTACTGTTATGTAATTTTATATAAAAAATAAACTTAAATTTTAAATATCCCAAAAGATTTTGCTCTCCATAAAAATATATCCTGTCAAAATTATACAAATTCAAATATGAACCTGCTGCATAACAAAACCTGGAAATATAAATAAAATTTGTTCTTTTCAGCAATAACAAATCAAATCATTCAGTTGTCTTTGCTCATATGTCATTTTATCAGAGCTGGACCCCTGGCATCTTTTTTTGGCAACAAGTTCGTTTATATTTGGTGTGAGGTTCTGTGTTGTGGAGATTCTCAGGATGGACTGCAGGTGCTCATCAGTGAGGCGGACTCCTGTGTGCTGTTTTGTTAGTCTTCATCACTGAGAAGAGCTGCTCACAGAGATAGATATGTGCTACCAAACATGCACAAGGTTCGAGCTGCATGTAGACGGAGCTGGAGCATTTCTGAGGGAATGGAGTGAATAAACTGTGCGGGCCCTGCAGTATCGTACTTTGCCTTCAGTGTGCCATTACACTGCAGCTCAATCACCTCCATCTGAATCTGCACAGGTGCAGTTTCCACATCGACGGCAAATGGGTTGCGAAACAATTCAAAATTCTTTTTTTGTCTCTTCAAAGTCACCAAAGCACAGTTTATCAGCAAAGTGCGTATTTGGGAACACCGTTGTGCCGACTTGGTTCAACATTACTTGGCATCAGGGAAAGTGGGGCAAGTTGCACTGGTGCATTTGTGTCACCCATAAAAGCAGCTTTACTTGAAATTACTTTGTGATTTTGCACGGGTAAAAACGTCTGCTGAAGTGTCAGATTCTTCTTTAACTCTTCTGCTTTCTGTATCTTGTGCATTGCATTCAGGTCTTTCAGGTTATCCTGATGTTTTGTCTCATAGTGCCGTCTTAGATTAAATTCTGTAATTACAGCCACATTAGCTCCACAAATGAGACACACGGGTTTATCGGCAATGTCAGTAAACATATACTCAGCCTCCCATTGGTTTTTAAAGGCTCTATTTTCAGAATCAACTTTTCTCTTTGGCATCGTGTGGGCTAGCTTCGCAATAACTTGCAGCATCATAAGCTAGACTTGATTAACGCGGTAAGTGTTCGGCAAGGCAGCTGAAGCGCTGCATTGTGGGATCTGTAGTTTATTGTGTTACCAGTGCTTCATATCCCCGGGCCATTAATAACAATAATATATAAAATGATCTTGCAGGCGGATATAATTACACGGGCGGATGTGGCCTCGGGCCTTGAGTTTGACACATATGGACTAAAAGAACTTGAAAAGATATATTTTTTCGAATGTGATCGCGCAATTCAGATCGAGTTGACGCGCACTACATCGAGCCCGCGTGCTATTGTGGTTTTGCCTGCGTGCCTCAATAAGTCACCCTCCCCTCGCTCTTACTTTTTTACCGTTCATCTAATGAATACACTGAGTATGGCATTACCAAAACAATTATTGATGAAGAATCGATTATTCATAAAGCTTCAATTGGTGATCTATTTTTCTGTGTTAACCTCATATTTTTTCATACTTCTCAAACCAAGGGTGTGCGAGGGTAAAATGAATCGGGAAGCGCTGATCAATGTAAGCGGTGTACCATGAAATCATGCATTGACAGAATTTCCCCTTTGCTTGTATTGCAAAGTGTGATTAAATACGTGGTATTTTAACGCGTTATGGAGCATATGCATCGAAGCTTCTCAGATGTGCTTGTGCTAAAAAAAGGAAACATTTTAAAAATAACGTAACACGATTGTCAATGTAACCTTTTGTAAGTAGTGCCTGGAGGATTCAGTGTGGAGAAACTGTAGAGACAGCGTGTGTATTAACTTGTGGATTTTTCTGTGAGTATTTGGTGGCAGCGTCACAAAGTCGCTTCCGTAACACTGTGTGCGTTAGCTGCGGAGCTCAGCTCAAAGCGAAATGAGGTGAATGGGAGGGGAGATGATGACGTGACTCCCCCACCCGCCTTAACTGTCAATCCCCCACAAACACAGTTTCTCGGAATTTGCATAAGCACAGCCCTTCACGTGCAATTTTAACTTAGTTACAAAGTGATCAAAACTCTCATTTATATCCTGCGTCCTCTCATTAAACTTGTATCCCGCATTACCCGTGGGCAAGAAAACCCCAGCGGCAGCCTGTCTATGAACTTAATTTAAACTTTAGGTTTACACCTTGCTTTGTTTCCGAAGTAGCAGCACTCATGAATATGGTTGTATATGTCACTCGCTCGCTTCTTATTGTTTCGCTGCCTTCTCAATTATTTAATGCATGTTTTCTTCAGTGCTTTTTGGAGCTCTTCCTGGTTTTCTACACACTGCGTTGACAGTCAGTTCACGTGATTACGTGGGAGGCGTGATGATGTCACACGAAACTCCGCCCCCACGGCTTTCGAGCTCAATTCCATTACAGTAAATGGATAAAAATAGCTTCCAGTTATGACCATTACGCGTAGAATTTCGAAGTGAAACCTGCCCAACTTTTGTAAGGAAGCTGTAAGGAATGAACCTGCCAAATTTCAGCCTTCTACCTACACGGGAACTTGGAGAATTAGTGATGAGTCAGTGAGTGAGTCAGTCAGTCAGTCAGTCAGTGAGGGCTTTGCCTTTTATTAGTACATTTATATATATATATATATATATATATATAACATTATTATAAAATACATAAAATGTACATTGATTTATAAAAGTTAGCAACATAAGGTATAAATTATAATAATGACAAATGATCAGACGATGGATATGTGCCCATTGTGATTTAACAGATTGGTAGTCTATAGCATTTAAGATATAAATTCTTTCATAATGCTGTGTTTATGCAATTTGAACATTTCAATGAATTGTTATGTTTCGCACAGTTTTATCTTTGTAGTCTGTTTGCTGTTATTTAATAGTGTTGATTGGCAAAGTTCGCCCGTGTTTTTTGGAGTAAATATGCTAAGTTTGCTGGTAACCCTGTTCACTGAATATTTTCCTGGAAATTTGTCTCTCTGCTGGCTTAGATTAACACCTTTATCCCAGTGATGTTAGGGCTTTTCTTCTAATTCAATCTAAAATTTTCCGCCAAGATTTTTGTTAATTGACTTTTGATTTTATGGCTTTACTTTTTCTATGTTCTGATTAAGTTTGCATACAACTTTGTACATTAACTGTGTTCCTCCCCAATGAAAGTATAATGGAAATGGATTACAACCAATATACTTCAGTGAAAAATATTAATTTCTTCATAGACAAATACTATATCTGCCCAGTTTTGGGCACTGTGCAAGACGCAGCCTTTTTACAGAAGGTACATATTTTTCACGGTTTTTCTTTCTTTTTTTCTGAACTTATTTACTAGTTACTAGTCTTATTTAACATTAAAATGGCTCCAAGCCACTTTAATTTAAAGCTTGTCACCCATATTAGCCACTAGAAATCAGATAAAAGGATTTTAAATTTACCAATGAACTGCATTGCACGCAACTCGGGTGCCAGCTTGTTATGACTGCATTTCAGACTGGCGAAGAACTTGGATGGAGTTATGAAGATGAACCAAAGGCAGCCTTATGTTATCAACACTTGAATGAGTAAGATGCAATGAGAAAATGAAAGCGGGGTGTATTAAATACTCCCTTACTCAGCTACTTGCACTGTGAATGCAAGCACCTCAGCAGCTCAGTTGCTCTTTACCAAAGTAGCCGTTTACAGACGAAGACGACAGTGTGCCAGCGCAAGAGTAAAAGTAAAGCAAAAAGTTTTTATAACTGGTCTACCATCTGTTGTAATGGGAAATGCTCAATCACTGTCAAATAAAATAGGAGATTACAGCACACCATGGAGCATACAAGTGTAGTGGCATTTTGTGCTGTATGGAGAGCTGGCATAAACCATATACCTAACCACATACCTAACGGTGTTTTAATGCTAGACAGATTTCATTTTGTTCAAGCAGACAGATACATTGTTGCAGTGTGGAAAAAAGACATGAGGGAGACTGGTCATCTACATGAATGAGGAATGGAGTAAAAGGGAGCATATCACAGTTAAAAATACAATTTATAAAGAGATATTGAAATTCTGGCTGTCGGAATTTGTCCAGGCAGATTCATTACATCATTCTTACTAATGTTTATATTCCTCCCTCTGCAAATGTGGATGTGGCAATGGAAATGATTCATTCTGTCACCAGCACTTTAATGATGACTCACTCCGACTCTGCAGTTATAATATGTGATGACTTCAACCATGTGAATTTAGAAAAAATAATTACAGATTTCTATCAGTTTGTGACTTTTTGTGACTTTTTCACTTGAGGTAATAACAAGCTGGATCTGCTGTATTTAAATGTTAAAGGCACCTTTAAGTGTAATCTACTTGCTCCTTTAGGCAAATCTGACATCAACTTATTTGGCTAACACCTTTATTCAAGGCAACTCACAACATTTATGATAGAATTGGTTACATGTCTTTTGTTTTTCCAATTGGAGCACAGGCAGGTCGAGTGACTTGGTCATGGTCACACAGTGTCTGTAGCTGAATTTGAATCTACAGCCTCAGGGTGTGAGGTCCAAAGCCTTGACCACTACACCACACTGCCTGGCTGATTTTTGCAGAGTCCCCTCTACAAGCCTGTTATTAGATGGCAAACTGTTACCACCAGAATAGTGAGGAAGTTAAGCCTAGAGGCTGAAATGGCTCTGAATGACTGTTTCCAAATGACAGGCTGGGAAATGATGAGCAAGTAAGTCAAATGAGAACAATATTGTAATTTGAATCCTCACCGGGTGCTTTCTTTGGGCGGTGTACAAGGCATTGCGTATTACACACTGGAGGTATTATATTATTGGAGTGCTTGAGTATTCTCCAAGGAGGACTGGAGGAAACTGTTGCGGGCACCTAGTAAGCCCAGCCCCATAGATTTGGTGGGGTAACCAGAGTGAAAAAGATGATGATCATCTACTGCATCTAGAAGGTTATGTCTTCACTGAGCTGCTATTAGATTTGCCATCTGGACTTGGGACATTATGTGGTGCGAAAAAAGTACTGGAGATTGTGCAAGAGTCTGTTGACATGTAATCCATTATACTAACTTGATGGTGTGGTGTCTTCAAGTTATCACCTGCCAATAAACTTTTGTTTTCATGTGTTTATACATTTATCTTGGACAGTTATGTTTACTTTTTTTGATCTAAATTGGCAAACATTATATTACGTATTATATATTGCATGTGATATTAGTGAGGCGTGTGGTATAAGTACATATTGTGAAATTGAATGTTTACAGTTTACTGCCTTCTGTGATAATGTACTTTTTGCTTGTCATTTTTTGGTGCGTTCACATATAACGCATTAACCACCTATTGTGATAGTCTTGTCTCTGTATGTTGGTCTATATGAAACAACTCTGCTTCCCATATAAGAATTTTGTTAAAATGTGGCACACTTATTCTTTAAGGAAATTTGTCAAGGCAATTAAATTTTCCTTAACTTATCTTGAAATGATTGCACTTGTACACAATTTTAACATCTCAAAACCGCCTATTGAAAAACATTGGCGAATCTGCAAACTCATCTGTCTTAAAACGAAGAAACATTCTGTGTGACTTCGACTATGAATTTCTTCACTCTTTCAAATTTACCTTGACAGCAGTGACATAATCTTGTATACTTTGTATATTTTCCTCTTTTTCACCTATGATAGCTGCTGCTGACGGCAAACAGATCCCCAGTATAAGTTAATTAAGCACCCTGAAACTGCTGTATCAGCAAATTGTTTTTGCTTTATGAAGTTTTTTTCAGCAGTTCGAGCACAAGCAGAAAATAACTAGTGCATCAGCACCACAGTTCTTCTGATGTGTTAAGTTATAACAAGCACGTTAAATGATTTCCTAACCGTAAAAGTATAAAATGGAATCAAAGAAAAACAAAAGTTTATGTAGATATGAATGAAATACCTTGTGCTGTTTTGCACAAGAGTAAATAAACATTTAATCCATATTAACATTACACTAAACCAACCTTACAGCACCATTACAATGGTTCACTATTTCACTCATTTTGCTAGGAGGACTAGATGTCACAGTAACAGAAACAGTCCTGATTTAAGGCTATCAAATCAAGTCAACTCCCCCAGACAGACATGCGGTTCAGTCCCACCCTCCAGAAATGACCCTCTATCTGCTGCAGCTAGGTGTAATGTGGTAACCCGTTGGCCTGGTCCAGCCACTCGGGTCCCCAACAATGAAGATCTTATGAGCCAGATCACCCTCGTGGCAACACACCACATGGCCGTAGTGCCGTAACTGACGCTCCCTCACAATGCAGGTAATGTGCCTCATTCGGGACTCCATGAGCAACCACTCATTCGACACAAAGTCAAACCAACGGTACCCAAGGATTTTACGGAGAGACACAGTACCAAAGGAGTCCAGTCTTCATTGCAGGTCACTGGATAGTGTCCATGTCTCGCAACCATATAGCAAGACAGGTAGTACCAGGACTCTAAAGACTTGGACCTTTATCCTTTTGCATAGATAGCGCCACACACCCCTTTCCAGTGCCCTCATGACCCCCCCATGCTCTCACTAACCGTCTACTGACTTCATAGGAAGAGTCACTGCCAAGGTAAGTAAACCTCTCGACAAGGTCGACACTCTCTCCACAGACAGATTCACTGCTGATGGCTGTGCCCAAGAGGTCATTAAAGGCCGGGATCTTGTTTTTTATCCAGGACACTCGCAAGCCCAGACACTCAGACTCCTCGCTCAGTCTCTCGAGTGCCCCGATCACAGCCTCCATTGACTCTGCGAAGATCACAGCATCGCCAGCAAAGTCAAGATTCGTGAATCTTTCTTCACCAACAGATGCCCCACAGCCACTGGACCCCATGACCTTGCACAACACCCAGTCCATACGAGCATTGAACAGAGTAGGAGCAAGAACACACCCCTGACGAACCTCAGAATCAACTGGGAAAAAAGAATAGGTCCTGGATATCATGGCCGGCCTGTACACTGGTAAGGCTGTGCAGCCCAATAAATAACTGAAGAATACCAAAATGTTCCAGTTTTAACAGGCTGTCCATCTACTAAAACATTGATATGCCAAAACAATATTTAGAACAGTATGTATGACGCACCAAGAGGGAAGCCCATAAGCCTGCCCCCTCCACCATCTGTTTGAAGTAATATATGTATAATAAATAGTGTGGTTAAAACTGCCAGGTGGAGTTGATTAAGAACTTATGTTAAATTTGAACAACATCATGACGAGAACCCAAGAACCAGACAAAATAAGAGCATACTGGCATTTTTGTGTTTCCACATCAACCAGTGTAGAATCATATGTATTCATTTGTGAAAGTGTGTTTTGTTTCCCCATGCCCTGATCTCTTTCTGAAGGATGATGAGATAAAGCAGGCATTAAACAAATGAGATAGGCTTTATGTGTAGGCATACATGCTACACAAGTCTTCTTTTTTGGGACTCTGAAAACCTGGTCACCCTATAATTTAACATCAGAGTGGCACATTCACCAGATATCCCTAATAGTCAGTCGCTCCAAAAATGTTTGCCTTTTACTTTATATTCCTTAACATTTGTCATAAATTAACTTTACAAGTACCATTTCATGAAAATAGGTAAGTTCAAGCAAAGACGAAATAAGGTATAAGTTTCAAGTTTTCTTTTGTTAATTTAGGTTATGTTAATGAACAACTGTATGTTAATGAACAATTGTAAAGTGTTTGTGTGTGTGAGAGTGGTCCCACTGATGGATTAGTCTGTCTGGGCCTGTTTTCAGCCTTTTGCCCAATCCTGGTGAGATAACCTTTGGCCCCTGAAACGCTGAAATGGACTGAGAAGGTTCTTGAACCCATCTACTGAACTTAGCCCACTGGGGACTGCAGTGCCTGCATGGTCCTCAAACGCACCTAAATGTTACACCACGCGTCCATTTTCTAACTTGTTTTTCTTGTACGTGACCTTGTAATCCTGCAGTGTCAACAGTAGCTGAAGTCTAAAAATTCATTATTGCTCTTTTATTGGCTTTTTTTCAATATATTTTTATTTTATCGAAGGGCTGTAACCCCTTTCTATTACAAGCTAAATTTATACCTATATTTTACAGTGTTTATATTTAAATGTCTAATTTCAGCCATGAGCAATTGGAATGGCATTTAAAAGTAATAATAACAAACTGCGATAAAACTCCACTTGTGATAAAACTCCAGTCTAAGTGCCATCAACAGCATTATTAAAATTCCAGATGATAAAATCTAAGCACTCAGCAGCACTGATTACTTGAGTGCACCCAACAAACAACGAGTCTTCTTTTTCTCCACATGCAAATGTAAAACATTACAACAGATATTTTTTGACCTTACATTATTAAAGAAAGAAAACTGTCTAAATGAATATGTCAGGAAGTCTCTAATAAAAGAGGAAAATATGACGTAAAACTGAAAATAATGATACTGTACACCACGAGGAAGCATAGCATGCTTAATCCATTAGTGAAGACACAACATAAAATATAATGATGTAGAACAATGAAGTATTTTATAGTTAGATACCGTACGCATAAAATAAAGATACTTAAGTTTGTTTTTTTTTTTAAGTGCATGCTGGGTGCAAATATGGCAGGAGTACTGATCAGGTAGTGACATTACACATGCATGTATATATAGCATAACTTATTCTTGGCACGCATATGTGAAGCAGATTGGGCAGTGTCATAATGTGCCATAATGTGTGAGGTGGAGTACACTTACAGTAAATATGTGTAAAAGTTCTGCATATGTGCAATACAAATGGGTGCAGATCTGGTAGTGACATCTCCATCCAACATGGCAAATATAGCTCAGTAATTTCATGCTGGAAACACCAGCACTAGGAAAAAAAGCTTCACCTGAGCTGGCCAAGACAACACAGTTTTTTTAGTCAAACAAAGTCACCGGCAAACCCAGCAATTTCACCATGAAAACTGCTTTGGCCAATTTTGCCAATCAATGCTGCCCACTAATTTGGGCCATTAATTTCTCTCTTGAAATATTTTTACATAACAGTTAATGCAATACTTAAGATCATCTAGCAAAGAAAAGACTGCAAAGTGAGTTTAATTTTATTGTAAAACAGATGAGAGGGTATCTTCTATTAATAACAACAAATAATTATTTAATATTGCATTCATCAACAAAATATAAGTGATTAACAAGACAAAAATAAATATTTCTAACTTAGAAAAAATTAACACAATGGAATGGAGAATTGAAACTAAATAGCAACTGAATCAAAATAGTAAAGAAAAAGAAAATGTACTGTAATAATAAATAATCAAAATTCACAAGAGACTGAATCCAAGTCTGAATTCAAAACTATAGACTAGACCAAGAGCAGCAATGTAAAAAAGGACAGCGAAAATAAAGCATAAGACTCTAGAGGAGGAACCTCAATACCACAACTAAGGCCTTGAGGACTGAGCAGTCCTTTTATCAGATCAAGGAAGAGGCAGTAACTGGAATCCCCAATCCCCCACACAGCCCCTGCTTAGCTGAAAACAATGAACAAATAAAAGAAAACTTAAAAAGGGGAAGAACAAAAAAGGGAGGAAAGGTAGAGTCAGGCAAAGGTACAACTTAGCCTGGACAGGTTGTGGTGATATATGCAAGGCCTTGCAAAATAACTGCTGTATCGTAAAATGCTTTTGCTTTTATGAACTTCTGCAAAGCTCACTGCAAATTGTTACTTATTTTACTTTAATGCCCTTCTGCAAATTCTGTTCTTTGAAAAATTATATTTACTGAACCATTCAGCAACATTTTTTTTCTTAAAACAACTGTTGCAATACAGGATAATAAGGATATCTTTTTGGAATTTGGAACAAGGCAGCAATCACCATAGACAGAAAGCAAAGAGACAATGAAACCTACTGAATACAATAAGATGCTTGATGATATTTTACATTAATCTATTTACTCATTAGAAACTTTTCAACTTGTTTTTAATTTTTAAGCATGCAAAGTCATTTAAAATTAAATTAAAATGTTTAAACACAGTAACAGAAACATACTATCCCTTTCGTTATAAAGTATTTGCATTATTTAAAACATAAAGGTATGTCCATGATTTACCCAATCAAGTCTTCAGATTGATTGCAATCCTCCCAGACTGAAGATACGTTAAAGAAAACTCCAGTTTCCTAGTTCACTTTTAAAATGACATTACTGTGTCACTTGAGGACAGGATGACCAAAACACAAACACACACACACGCACAATCTCTCATACTGGGTGAAGGAGAAAAATTACATGCTTGAATAGTGTCACTTTAGAATACTATATGCAAAGTGAGCCTCAAGAGAATTCCTTCCATCCATCCATCCATTTTCTAACCCGCTGAATCCGAATACAGGGTCACGGGGGTCTGCTGGAGCCAATCCCAGCCAACACAGGGCACAAGGCAGGAACCAATCCGTGCCACCTGTAGAAAATAAAGTAGTAGTAGTACAAGTTATATTAGTAGTCCTAGTAAGTAGCACTGTCATGTGTGCAGAGTGCAGTGAAATTCAAATTAGCACGTCCAACCAACATACAAGTCAAGCCAAGTCAAGTTGCTTTATTGTCATACCATACATCAGTGTTTTTCAACCTTTTCGCTGGAGTGGAACGTTGCGCGAATGCTTACCATGCTCACGGAACCCTGTGCAATTATCCACCAGTATGTCCTATATCATTAGGACTTTTTCGGCAGAACCCTTGGCTAACACTCACGGAACCCTTGGGTTCCCAAGAACCCCGGTTGAAAAACACTGCCATACATATACAGTTTGACAGCATACCTTAAAGCGAAATAAAATCCCAATGACCACATTGCAGCATATACATAAACAAAAGACAAGTGGAAGACAAGTAAAGAACTATATTACACTAGAAAGCATATAAATAATAGGCAATGAACAGATATTAATACATTGAAATAGTAATAAATGAATAAAAACAGCAACTAATAATAATTAGGAATTGTAATAACAAATGTACTGCGTGCAAATAAACTACTAGGAGCAAATCTTGAGGGGAGAAAAGGGCAGCAAAGAGTTCAAAGTCTGGACAGCCAAGGGGTAGGAGCTGCAGAACCTGGCAGAATTGGTTTGGAAGTTGCAGTACCTTCTGATGCATGTGGGGAAAAAAGACTGTGGAAAGGGTGGGAGCAGTCCTCCACAATGCTGTAGGATTTGCAGAAGCAATGCCTAATAAAGATGTTTTTAATGAAGGGTAGACAGGTCTCAAAGATCTTTTCTGCAACACATATAGTTCAGTCCAGAATGTTGTACTTTACTGTCATAAAGCAGCTCATTTTACTTGTAAAAACAAAATCTTTATTATGACACTCAGTATTACAAATTAATAAAGAATTAAATACAAAAAAGACCATTTTTTGGAAGTTTAACAATGACATGATTATGTATGACAAACCCTTCCTATCCTGACTAAAATGTTGAAATCAACCAGCTGATCATGTTCCTCCAGAACATATGATCTGCTTCTTTCACAACTCTTCATTAATCCTAGGCATTCTAGATAGTTTGTCTCTTTCATCTGAAACTGTAATGTAAAAATATTTTTACTTGTAAATACCATTATCTCTTTTCCTGAAAGTTCCAACCCACTGATCATCTTACAATGTTTATTACTGTGCAGTGTGAATGTGCACAAGCACATTAAAACAAAACAGTGCAGAAGGACCTGGCACCCTGCCACCATTCGGAGGAGTTTCATACCATAATGATGTAGTGCACCTGTTGAAAAGCTAAAGTCACTGCCTTTCTAATAAAAGCTGACCTTTTACCATTTTATTCAGCTACTTCTGATACACAACAGCCGGGTAATATCCTCCTTGTCAACAACTATAGCATGTACTTCAGGAACACATTGTTGTACTTTATGTGAATTTAAACCATAAATACAAATACACTGTATACTGTGTAAAGATCGGGAGAACAGAAAACATGTATGTCCCACTGCAGTCCTAATTCAAGTGCTTTATAACCTTTTATTTTAAATCCTCACTTTCCTTATTTGCTGTATTTAAAATGTGACTAATTTGTCTATCAATTCACTTATGCAGATACTGCACTCTGCACATTTTTTTCACGTAACCCCTTGCTAGCTGTACATTGGTGCAATTTATTTAGTTACCAAGCACATTAATTGTATTCACAACTGGAAATATTTGAGTAATAAGATGCCATATGACGAAGAAGCTTACACCTATGTAAATGTGTGTGTTGGAAGTATTTTCTTAGACTTTGCTAATTTACTTATAGATAATTCTTGTTGTTTGTACCTTCCTGACTGCATTGTGCCAAGTGTAAAGATTGGTGGAGGGAGGATTATGGTGTGGGGTTGTTTGTCAGGGGTTGGGCTTGGCCCCTTAGTTCCAGTGAAAGGAACTCTTAATGCTTCAGCATACAAAGGCATTTTGGACAACTTCATGCTCCTAACGTTCTGGGAAAAGTTTGGGGTTGGCCCCTTCCTGTTCCAACATGACTGCGTACCAGTGCACAAAGTAAGGTCTATAAAGAAATGGATGAGCTGGTGGGGAGAAACTTGACTGGCCTCCACAGAGCCCTGAACTCAACCCGTTAGAACACCTTTGGGATGAATTAGGCTTTCTCGTCCAAAATCAGTACCTGACCTTACAAATGCTCTCCTGGAAGAATGGTCAAAAATTACCATAACCACACTCCTACACCTTGTGAAAAGCCTTCCCATAACAGTTGAAGCTGTTATAGCTGCAAAGGGTGAGCCAACTCCATATTAAAGCCCATGTATTAAGAATGGGATGTCATTAAAGTTCATGTGTGCGGAAGTGTGTGTAAAGGCAGGTGTCCCGATACCTTTGGCAATATATTTCTATCTACAACCCTTATTCCAAAAAATTTGGGATGCTGTGTAAAATGTAAATAAAAAAAGAGCGCAATGATTTTCAAATCTCATAAACCCATGTTATTCAAAATATGACTTAGAAAATATATCAAATGTTTAAATTGAGAAAACATACCATTTTAAGAAAAGAATAAGGTCATTTTGAATTTGATGGCAGCAAAAAAGTCTCAAAAAAGTTGGGACAGGGCCATGTTTACCACTGTGTAGCATTCCCCCTTCTTTTAACAACAGTCTGTAAATGTCTGGAAATTGAGGAGACCAGTTGCTAGAAGTTTGGGAGAGGAATACTGTCCCATTCTTGTCTGAAATAGGATTCTAGCAGCTCCACAGTCCTGAGTCTTCTTTGTTGTATTTTTCATTTCATGATGTGCCAAATGTGTTCAGATGGTGAAAGCCCTGGACTGCAGGCAAGCACCCGGACTCATCTATTACAAAGCCATGCTGTTGGAATGGATGGCAGTAAGTGGTTTAGCATTGTCATGATGAAATATCCCAAGCCTTCCCTTAAAATGATGTCATCTGGTTGTATATACCTTTCAGTATTGATGGTACCTTTCCAGATGTGCACTAAAGCATCCCCATATCATCAAAGATGCAGGCATTTGAACTGAGTTCTTATAATAAGCCTGATGCCCCCTCTCCTTTTCAGTCCAGAGAATGTGGCGGCCATGTTTTAAAATTTAAATTGTGATTTGTGTGAACACAGAGCAATTTTTCACTTTGCCTCAGTCCATTTTAAATAAGATTTTGCCCAGAATTGTATTTCTGGATCATGTTCACATATGGCTTCTTCTTTGCATGACAGAGCTTTAACCTGCATTTGTGGATGGAACAGCAAACAATGCTCAATGTTCAGACAATGATTTCTGGAAGTCTTTCTGAGCCGATGCAGTGATTTCCGTAACATAATCGGCCCTGGTTTTCATGCAGTGCCACCTGAGGGCCTGAAGATCACAGGACTCCAACGTTGATTTTTGGCTTTGTCCCTTATGCACAGAGATTTCTCCAGATTCTCTGAATCTTTTCATAATATTATGTCCTGCAGATGATGAGATATTCAAAGTCTTTGCAATTTTACATTGAGAAACATTATTCTGAAATTTTTCTACAATTTGTATAGACACTGTTTTTTGCAGATTAGTGAACCTCTGTCCATCTTTACTTCTGAGAGACTCAGACGATGCTCTTTTTATACCCATCATGTTACTGACCTGTTGACTATTAACATAATTAGTTGCAAAATGTTCCTCCAGTTTTTTCTTTTTAGTACCACTTGCTTTTTCAGCCTTTTGTTGGCCCTGTTCTAACTTTTTTGAGATGTGCTGCTGCTGCCGTCAAATTGTAAATAAGCTAATATTTTTCATGAAGTAATAAAATGTCTCACTTTCCAACATTTGATATATTTTCTGTGGTCTATTGTGAATAAAACATGGGATTATGGGATTTGCTATCACTGACAATAACCACTCTTCAAAGCTAAAGCACATCCATTAAACAAAAAACACAGATTCCAACATCTCCAGCTAAGAAATATCATTTTTTATAATCTTCTTTTGTAAATTACATTGTGGCTGTCAATGGCAGTGTTAGTAATATTGGTGATTAATTTATGGTTAGTGCTTTATATCCAAATAAAGTGGCCTGGTTTAATTATTTTTTTGCAGTTGGTTAACCCAGCATTATATGATTTGTTTTTTTTTATCTTCTTATAAAGCACTTTGAACTTCATATATTGTCTGAAAATGTGCTATACAAATAAATGTTGTTATAACTGTTATTAAGTGAATGATTGTATAAGACCTTGTCCTGTTTCCGTTGAGGTGTTTGTATATGTGAGCAGTGTTAGGGTAAAAGATATACTGTAGGTGTGTTCCAGCAATAGAGTAGAGAATTAAAAAAAATGTGAAAAAATGGATTTACAGCTTTGAATCATTAAAAGGCAACCAAACAAACACCACATTGACACCCAAACAAACAAAAACAAAAATCTCTTCTGTCCTGCTAGGAACAGAAACCAATTTGTATTGATTCCAGTCACTATATGCGAAGGATTCAATGTTCACGGCCATACATTTTAACAAAGGTTATAAATTGACAACAAAACATGAAAATGCGTTCCAAGGAGTTGCAATACAGGGCATATTATCTTCATTGGTCTGACTCCAGTCCTGGGCTTTCATGTGTGTGTGTGGATTTTGAACATTCTCCCTGTGTCAACATAGGTTTTATCCTTGGGTACTCTGATTTTCTTCTCATATTTCAAATATATGCATGATGGGTTAGTTTAAGGTATTCAGCTGACCCTACATAGGTGAGTATGAATGTGGGTATAAGTGTGCTTTTTGACGAACTGCTACTGTGTCCATGGTTGGCTTCTGTTTTGTCATCATTGCCAGGTTAAGAAATGGTTTGATGAGTCTTTTTTTGATCTATATTGTAAATGAACAAGACAAGTAAAATAAAAAAATGTTTTTTTCTAACTGCCAAGTCTAAGATGTTTTAAAATGATGAAAACATTTACAGAGTAAATTATTTCATGGCATGTGTTTATGAAAATAGCACAGTAGCGCAGAGGGAAACCCTGAAGAAGGGATTTGGGCTGATTACCCCTAACGGGAGCAGCCGAAAGAAGAAGAAGAAGACTGGCTAAGTTGCCTCCACATTTTATGACAATAACCACAGTGAAAGAAAGACAGCAGCACTTGAAGCTGTGCAGAGGAGAGCAACCAAATGCATTCCAGGACTTAAGGACATGTCCTACTCCAATAGACTCAGAGAATTAAAATTGATTAGTCTCAAGCAGAGGAGACTGAGTGGGGACCTAATCCATGTCTTTAAAATTCTCAAAGTAATTGAAAAAGTAGATCCATGTGCATTGTTTAAACTTAACAGTCACAGTTAAGGTAATGTTCATTTAAGACTGAAGCCAGGAAATATTTTATTACTCAAAGAATTGTGGGAATCCTGAACAAACTACTGAAACATGTCGTTGAAGCAGAAAACTTGATGCATTCTAATAAGTGTCTAGATGAGATTTCAGGACAGCTTAGCTATTAGCTAAGCAGAATAGTCTCTTCTCATTTGTCAAATATTGTATGTTATGTTCTTCCCTTTGGAAAGTATGCAAATATCCTTTACCATAGGTGGGCCTGACATTCATGTTTGGGTCCCGATGTTGCCTCTTTATAATCCTGTAATCGTAGTAGAAATGTCAGAAAAAGGATGAATATGACTATGATTTGGGCCTTATTTCTGCCCATAAATTTGTTGGTTGACTATACTTTAAGTGAATAAAACACAATTTAACACTGGCAGTGACCACTTGCGGGCAACACAGTAATAGCACTGAAAACTAAATTAGCAATCAGCTATCTGTTTGAAAGTGAATCAATAGTGATCTGAAATGAGCTTCCACCAACAGAATATTGATTTTAAAATGCATTTAATAGAAGAGCAAGGGAACACTAGAACAGCTTCAATTATAATGTAATGGTCCTTGACCTTAAACAACATGCTGTTTGTCTCTGGCCACTTGCTGGATTTGCACATGGCCTGGTCCATGGAAAAACTGCAACCATGCTGTCAGTCATTTCTAGGCAGGAAGGGAACAACAGCTGAGTTTTCAGCCTTTTTAGATATCTAAAGCACAGCAGGCATATGTCACCATGCTATACTACAGTAGTCTTTTTTAATTCAAAACAAGTAAAAAGAAGCAAGCTGACACATCTATTTATTACAGTACATAAAGTATGACAAGCTTGCCTCTGTCCACATCTGAATTTTCACAACCTCTGTAATCTATCAGAGAGCTGAATTATTAACTTTAAATTCCTTTGCACTGAATCTTTTCCTTCATTTGTTTGTTTCTGAACATCCCTCAACCATGGGCAACAAAGTCTTTCTTCTGAGGGTCTCTACTACCCTCCTGCTTAATTAAAACTAAGACAGACCTCCACCTTATGAAAAGCTTTTAACTTCATAATAATTTAAAAGGATTTGCTTATAAACTGTGCATGGACTGGTGCAACAGAATCAAATTGAAATTAATTTAGTAGTTCATAACAGCAAGTGCTCACATACTTTTGCATCATCAGCTCACTATCATAATTTCATAAATTTTCCTATCCACCTCAATCTCGGCAAGATAAAGGGTGGAGTCACTCTATTAATGTTCATGAAGCATTTACATTCATGTGTATATTGTTTTCTAATTAAGACTAGACAATGAAAGGCAGTAACAAAAAATGTATCATTTAGAATTTGCTACAATAACTTGAAATAAAGAAAGCAGATCTTGTACCAGTAAAGCCTCAACCACAAAATTGAATGGCAATCACAATGTTACTGTGGAGCATATTTTGATTATCACCCATCACTGAAATGACATGATTCTCAGACTTTGGAAAAAAACACGAAAACTGACATGTGTGAGTTCCTTTCTTTTGTGGTAAAGAAGTCAAAAAGAACCATTCATACCTAAGAAACTGTCCCAGCAATGATGTCCTAATGCGAAAAAATATATATATTTTACAGGTAAATGTTAAATTGTCCCTAGTGTGTGCTTGGTGTGTGGGTGTGTGTGTGTGTGCCCGGGGTTTGTTTCCTGCCTTGCACCCTGTGTTGGCTGGGATTGGCTCCAGCAGACCCTCATGACCCTGTAGTTAGGATATAGCGGGTTGGATAATGAATGGATGGATGGATGTTGTTTCAAACGCTGCTAAAACTAAAAACTAGTCACTAATTCAAAGACCTTGTGTTTCAGCCATTTAGTGTATAGAGTTTGCATGTTCTTTACATGTTGTTCTTAATTGTACTAAATCCATCTTTACCATGATGTTGTCTCAAAAAAAAAATTCTAAGGTTAACTCTAGGAGGTGATGAAAGGTCAGAGGTTGAACATAAGTTGGATTACATGTATCAGTTCTTCAATAGATAGAATTTATTGGTATTAACTATTTTATAAACTACTTACACTGATGAACTGGATATGAGGGGTTAGAAAAACATAGATTTAACTTTTAGCAGTGGAATTTGCAAGCATGCTAAAAAAATTTACTTCTTTTATTATCTCACAGCTCTAGCGGCCTTCCTTCACTCTCCAAAACACATACTGTCCTGCATGAGTATGTGTTTTCTTCAGTATCCTCTCACACCCCAAAGATATGCTTATGGGATCATCTCTGCCTTCTTCAAATTGGACATTCTCAGTATATTGCAATGGACCAACATCTAATCCAGAAATGATTCCCTCCCTATCTGAGCCTAATGTGGTTCAGACAAGCTCTGGGTAGCTGCTGCCCTTAAGTACATTAGCTTTAGTAATTAAACATGTAGTAATTTTGACTGGTACCATCCAATTTAAGATT
>NW_024380461.1:0-3753 GCF_016835505.1 Polypterus senegalus | reverse complement strand
TTCACTACCCGCCTTTGGCTGCACCCTGTTCGCTCTCGGTGGGCTGACGCTGCAGGCAGCATACTGTATGCAAGTGAAGGTGACTGTGTGGTGGGCTGGTGGTGAACCACCCGTCGCTGCTTCTATTCATTCTCAATAGCAAGCCTGCTTGTACTGTTACGTACATAGCAGGAAGTTGTCTCACGTTCAGTTTGCCAGACGTACTGATGAGGGGTGTCTTCCTGCTGTGATCGCGTGTACAGTGCTGTGCAGAAGAGCTCATCTTAACCTTTTGTCTTCACCCTTCAACAATGTCTCTGAAACACAAATCTGATGCAAGTGCTGATGATACAGTAAAGAAGAGAAAAATCATCACCATGGAAAATAAAGTAGAAATAATAAAAAAGTCAGAGAGAGGTGAAACTCCATCATTCATTGGCAGAGCACTTGGTTACCTTCGGTCAACAATAGCATTTATTAAAATAATGGACCTGTGCTGACTTACATACACATTTAACTTAAGTACAAACCTACAGTCCATATCTTGTACGTATTCTGGGAACTGCCTGTATATTAATGGACATCTTATCTATTTTCTTTCAGGACTATAAATATTTTTAAAAATTAACTTAGTGATTATTTCCTAACACATGACAGTTTTAATAATCACATGCCTAAGCAAATTCAATTCTTGATAATTTGGTGGAATAAACAGTGAAGCGCTAATCGGTCAATGGCTCGAAGTACGTCAGCGAGGCTCTTGTCTGTTAATTTCAAACACATAAGAGCAGATTGTATTATCTGTTAAGATGGAAGAGATCTTAGAAGTGACCACTCGAATGTCTCTCAAGTGACCAGGGCTTGTGACATCTAGGGACGGTTATCTGTCCCTTCAGGTACCAGGAAAGCATTTGAGGTTAATTTCTGGAAAAGAGCCTACCTGCGGCTGCAGTCTGATATGAGGGAAAGCCCGCAGGTCCCAAGCCACCTGCTCCTCATTTTCAGCAAGGGTGATGGTGCAGGTGCTGTACACCAAAGTCCTTCCTGGCCTTAGCAACTCCACGGCCTGAGCAGAAAGACAGAAGCAGACAGGCGGCCATATTAGCAGAGAGACTGTGGACAACAAGACCCCCAAAGGATGACAAGAGGAGGCCTCTCCAACCCACTGGCTTGTGGCACATGGGGTGACCTCTCTAGAGGTCTTTATCTATTCATGTGGGCTAACACTGGCCTTCCTGTCAGTTAATATCTGGACAACTGCCATAGTACTTGATGTTCACTTTGTGCTCCTCTTACTTCTCTGATTTTCTGAACTTCAGTCCAGAAGTCTCCACAATGTGAGAAAAGCCATCAGCTACTCTTGAGATTTCACATCAGGCCTTGAGGCACACAGGTGACGCTCAGTGGAATGACCTGCAGTGTCTCGATGGGTCTGAGGTGGCAGAAACGTGGCGCTATTGTGCGATAAGAACAAACAGCTGTTGTGTCTTTCAAACAACTGAGGAGTCAAAAGTACTTCATGTTGACAGACACACCGCAAGCCAAAACTGGAAAAGCGTCAATAAAATACATGAAGTATGAACATCCATGAGTAGCGAGGAAATGGAACCTACATTAGGAGATGCACTTAGTCTGCAACACGACACTCCCGGCAGCCCCTGTGTCACCAGTGCAGGCCATGTTGGTGGCTCTGATGTCCCTGTGGCAGCCTGCAGATTGTCCCAGTTCTGTGTGCCATCCATCGCCTTTGCAGTCCCTGGATACTCTCAGACCTAGATGGCCAACGTGTAATAAAAACTGCACATTCAGACACACACGACATGTCTGTGCTAAACGACTGTTGAGATTGTGTGTGTTGTATGATTGGCTCCATACGCTCGAGCTGCCATTTCTCCACAAATCATTTACTCGTCTGCTCTCTGTTCACTTTATAGTTATGTTACAGTAAAGCAGGTTTTTATTAACAATATATTTGGTTGTTGACGCAAATTTCATTTGTTGAGGGTGCCTTGATTTAGTACTCTCGGAAGCTGTGTGATGTCCCATTGCACACAAGGCGCTTTGTCTCTGTTGTTGTGTATATTTTCTTTAAATCTTTTGCAGGTGGTCTTGTCTACGAGGTGTGGCAGAAAAGTAACGAGACTGGCAACACTGCAAGCGATCTGGCAACGCTGCGCTGTTGTCCTTGATAGAGCACGTGTATCAGTACCCTCCCATAGCTCAGTGCGAGTTTCAACTCCTTCCGTTAACTACGTGATTTTTGTGACTGCTATTAGCGAAGTTGTGTTTTTGGTTGTACGTCATGCAAAATGGAACAGCGGAATTTGGAGCAATGTTGTGCCATTAAATTTTGTGTTAAGCTTGAAAAATCGGCAAGTGTGAAGTTTGAAAAGTTAAAACAGGCCTATGGGGAACATTCTTTATCCCGAGGTCAAGTTTTTCGCTGGCACAAATCATTTTTGGAAGGCAGAAAACACGTTGAAGATGAACACCGTTTAGGGAGGCCTTCAACTTCGAAAACCAATGAAAACATCGAACGTGTGAACACTCTTGTGAGATCAGACCGTCGTTTAACATTAAGAATGTTGAGTGAACAATTAAATTTGAACAGATTTACCGTTCATCAAATTTTGACTTAACATTTGCACATGCGAAACGTCTGTGCCAAAATGGTGCCGAAAAACCTCACAATTGAGCAGAAGGACAATTGAAAAAACAAGTGTCTTGATCTTCTTGACAGAATCGCTAATGAGCAAGATTTCTTTAGTCGTGTGATCACAGGTGATGAATCATGGATTTTTGAATACGATCCTGAGACAAAGAGGCAAAGTCAGGAGTGGCACACTACAAACTCTCCTCGACCAAAGAAAGCTCGAATGAGCAAATCGAAGATCAAATCAATGCTGATTTGTTTTTTTGACAAAAGGGGAATCGTCCACAAAGAATTTGTTCCTCCAGGACAAACTGTCAACCAAGTTTTTTATAAAGACGTCCCTGAAAGGCTCAGAAAAAGGGTCATTCGTGTGAGACCAGACATTGCAGACAAATGGATGTTCCATCATGACAACGCCCCATGTCACACTGCCCTCTCCATAACAGAATTTTTGACCTCAAAAGGCATTCCTGTGGTTCCCCAGCCCCCTTATTCACCTGACCTCAGTCCGTGTGACTTTTTCCTAAACTGAAAAATGTCCGCAAAGGACGTCATTTCGGGACTTTAGAAAACATCCAAAAGAGTGTAACGGACATGCTGAAGACCATACCAGTTGAAGACTTCCAGCGCTGCTACCAACAGTGGGAACAACGTCTCCATCGGTGTGGAGCTGCCCAAGGGAACTACTTTGAAGGGGATAACATTGATGTTTGAAAAAAATAAAAACTTTTCTGCCACACCTCGTATGTACTCTCTGTGGTTTCGTACCACGCAGGTAACAAAATAAAAGGCCACTAGGATGGCAAATAGAGCCCAGAAGGTGATTGTGGGTCAAAATGTGTGAATACCTGTTCAGGACATCTGAAGAAGACACACAGTTTAAAGGCCACATTAAAAGGCGAAGTGAGGAGACACAGTGTGGGGTTTGTTTACAGCTAATGTGCCTTCTTCTTGTCAAATGAAAAGGTCTGTGAAAAATTACTGTGCTATTGTCATAACCAAAGAATGCTGCTGGAAAGCCCCCTGCATTCTGTCCGAGCTGCACGGTGTGCCAGCCGTCACCAACATGAGCACAGATAGCACAAGAGAGTCGAGAAGGCCACTCCGTGAGGTGGCAGCGC
>NW_024380460.1:0-11763 GCF_016835505.1 Polypterus senegalus | reverse complement strand
CCAAACCTCCTAGTTAGGATAAAATGGATGAATTTTTATCACATCATGTTTTAATACAAAACCATAAGGAACTCAATGAAAATTGTAAACTCTAATTTAATGTTTGCAATACTGTTTCAAAATTTGATCATGAAAATTTCTGTCAATGTTTCAAATTCTGTATGTAAATTCAAAGAAAATACCTGTTTTTCAAGGACTTAACATTTCCATGGTATTCTTCAGAAATTTCACTTTCCTTCACTTTTCTTTTCCCAGTTTTCCAAATGTTTTAAATGTGAATTGAAGAAGTGAAACTTTTGACTTAAATGATTTCACCATCTTCCAGGTTAATCAAAACATTTTTCACAATTTGTTTCAATGAAGATTTTTATTGTTACCTAAACAATAAATTACTACTCTGAATGATACAGAACCTCTTTTTCCCGATCATTTATCTCACCACACATATGCATACAAAGAGTTTCCCAAATTTCAGGTCCTAAACTGATTTTTTTTCCAATCAGCCTCAGCCAAACTGAGAAACTTTTTTGTAAACATTTAAAGGAAGCTTCCATTTCGATTGAGTTTTGGAAACAACTTCATTAAACAACCCTTAAACATATGTTCCACCAGTACGCTGAGAAATTACATCAGAAGCTGTAAGAAATTGCCAAAATTCCTTCTAATCTAATTGAATTTTTGGCTCATGTCATACTCACATCAAAAATGGCATATTTGCAATGATTGTAAAAATGATCTAAAATCACATAAAATATGTAACATTTTGCAATGAACTGGAGCCATACTTTCAGACCATTGCCCTCATGTAACATTCAAGGAGGCTTTGAGATTTTAAAATTATTTTTCCCTTTTACGTCAAGGTATTCATCTGCAGGAAAAAGAAAGTTTTCTCCTCTAACCAATTTCTGCAAACGGGCAAGAGAAACTATATTAGAGCAACTTGAACCCAGTGATGGTGAAGGATAACAGTTCCAACAGTTCCATAACCCCACCAAAAAGCCCAATCAGCAATCAATCGATGAAATAATTGTACAGAAGCAAAGGATTGTTTCATAGTTTTACTGAAAGTGTAAGGATACCTCCTGTGCTGCTGGAATTCATAATGTGGCAACAAAAATAATGAATGACTACCTCATTCCTTCATCATGGAAAATAACAGTACATCCCTTTATTGTACAAGTTGTTGCTGTTTTTGTTCTCCTCCTTTAATTTTTAAAGCCTTTCTGCAAGTAGCTAAGCACAAATACACTAGCACTAGCAGGGTGAAATGGCGGACGTGTTCTTTCATCCCCGCAGGAACGTCAGTTTATTTCTCCTTTGGAAAACGGTGTAGCAAAATCAATTCCTCATATTCCAAATATACTGAAAAAATGGATCGATAATATCCATTCCTTTGAGTCAAAATTAAGCCGCATGGAAATTTTCAAAGTTTTTTGCAGAATCGAGCACCACTTGTCTATATACAAAATACTTTCCGTGTTCTTATTAAAGAACCCTTTGATGATTGATTTTAGGGAAAAAATGTATGTTTTTTTTTTCTAATGTAAGTGTCCACATTTGCTAGAATAAAGGAACCCCTAAGGATTCACCAAAAAAGGTCGGGCCAGGGAAAAAAGAGCTGTAATGATAAAAAATCTATATAAAAATAAAGAATGAATATAGAAATTAAAACTGTAAACACCTCAGAAGAACGAAATACCTATCCCTAAAGGTACACTGTAAAATAAGCAGTGTTAACATAAACTTAAAGAGTTATTTTTAACACTTTTGGAGCAATATGGTCCCAATCCATCGAGAGTAAAAATAACACTGACTGTAGTGTAGAACTTAAAAGTGTAAATAAAGCACCATAAAGTGTTCAGCACTGAGAGAGTATTATTTACACTTGTTATTGTACTATAAGTTTAACACTGTGGGCCATAACACCTCTGGTGTTATTTTTTTACTTAGATTACTTTTGTTAAGTGTTTTTCCCATAGTGTTCTTATTTGGTCAAAATATGTATTAACAAATACATTCTAATATTTAAAAATTTTTTTACAAGATGTAAACATTCAAATGTTTATTTACAAAATGGGCAAAGTGGCTAATTTAAAACATGTACAGTTCCATGTCATAAAATTACATATAAAATGATAAAATATAAAACATAAATCTTGAAATAAAACCTGCATTGACAGCTAAGTGTTAACAAAGACTGCAGTAAGGTACAAAAAAACCAAAAGAAATTATCAGACCCATAAGACATTTGATATCAAAAGGTTTGTAATAAATTAGTTAAAAGTGACATTGAACATTTTCGGATTAGTGTTTTGGGTTCAATTCTGTAGGCAAAACGATGATCATCAAAGCAAACATTTTTGGCGGATGAACCAGTACCACAAATTCATTTCTAACAACAAATATTTTTTGATTTTATAAAACACTGGCAAATCAATGTCACTTACTACAAATAATTAAAAACCAGAACGGGTATTCAGTTCCATTATAGCTTCACCCATTTAACTGAGAGAACATATGTTTGAGGAGAATATTCAACTTGGCCCTTTAAATTTTGGTCATTTTCACTTAAGTCACAGAGAAACCGTCTTTCCTGGTCCAATTCCCTGTCATGATTGAAGGTTGTTTGAAGGAAGTGTACATGTTGTGAAGCACCTTATTGTACAGGCACCAAACACAAGTGGGCTTTGAATAGTTCATCAAAGGCAGCAGACCACTCACTGACTTGCATGGTTGGCTTTTTTGTCGAGGATGATGTATATCCATAAATGCTGCTTTTCTTTGTCCGGACAGCAAGCAGGTGGGCTGGGTGCCCCCCATTGAATCAAGATGTTCCTGTATGTTGCCCCTGCCTAAAAATAAAAAAAGACAATCCTTAACAACGTTTCCAATTGCTTGTTTCAAACATTAGTTTTGTAAAAAATACAACTGGGTTGAAGAAGCAGACAGGTCTACAGAAAATGCCAAATTTCCCTTTTTGAAGATCACAATGTATTTCTCAGCTTGAGATGCGACATTTTCCCAGGTCTCTGCACTTTGTGCTGATGGGGGAATTAGGGTGAATAAAAGAAGAATCAAGCAAGACCACTACCCCATCCTAAGAGATATGGTTATTTTGGGGGAAAAAAACAATTAGTAAGGTACATAAATATGTTATTAACTTGTTAAAAACAGCTTACCATCTTCATCTGATTCAGTGTCCACAGCTGATTCTGACAGTGAATCAGGTCCAAAGTTCTTGGGAGGAGTTAAAGCCCCTTCTCTGTGGAATGACTTTCTGCATAAAGTAGTGGCCCCCCTTTTAAATTTAGCTGCTGTCTTTTACCAAAAGACAAGCAAAATCCAACTCAATCTGTAAAACCCACCAAAGCAAAAAAAAGCAACTATGCAAATTTATTATCTTTCATAAATAGTCAAACTTTAAATCCACAGATATCATCTATTGTCCTTATTTCAAAAAATAATCTAAATCACATTAATAACTCAAATGTTCTTCCCAGGCCCTTGATACCCAAATACGTGGAAATTCAGTTAGCACATCAGTGCATCTGCTTGGTCATGAATTATTTTTGGCGATAACGGGAAATGTCCCCCTCATCGGCCCTTTTACTGTCGCTCCTCTGAAGTATGCATCATAAGAGACAGCTTCCCTAAAATTGTTCTTCGGTTAGGGATAACTTCTGTGCTGGATGAAGTTTTCCCCTTTTGAGCAGATGGGCCACCACTAAAAGACTGGGGACACATCTGGGTCTCTAATGGTGCACTTTTCCCTCTGAATGTTCTTAATTTTCCATGACAAGTCCCCTTTTGTCCATTTGAGGGTCATAAAAATGTTCCTTAAAAAATGTTTAAAGTAAAACAAGACATCCATCTACCACATAATTATTTAACTAATTTAATTAATTGACTTACATATCCAAGCTTTTTCATATGGATCCCTAAGATATGGAAACATGGCAATGATTCCTTGAGCATACAGTTCTTACTTGTTTTGGGGGGAGATGAGCTGTAATTATAGAGAAACAATCATATATGAATTGAAATGTAAATAATTAAATGTTATTAACTTTTAAAATTACTTTTCCCAGCAGTTAACAATTACATTATAAAATTGCATCAACAAGATGAGGAATTTGAGTGTCACAGGATTTGCTACAGAAGAAATGTCACATTAAATTTTGTCCTGACACCTTTTTAAAAATGCTCGTTCACCAAAAATTCAGTTTTGTATTTTTTCCCCACCTGGAAGATCTTATAAATTTTTTATTGCATCCAAGAGCTTTCAAACCTTATAAACGAAGTGCTACAACTTTCAAGATCTGTGTCTTGCATGACCCATGAATGTAGTATAACCATTGTGATAATTATTCCATTTGGGTATAGTGGTTCAACCTAAACTTCTTGAAACTTTAAATCCTTAGTGTGTGTAAAAAAAGACTATTAATATTGTTATTTTTGCACAAACTACTTTTCTTGCTCTATAATAACCATTATAGTCATTCTTGGCTTTTGAATGGCAGTTGTTTTCCTGTCTATGAGGGTGACTTTATCACAAAATATGTTCATTTGTTTTCTAACATAGAAAGATCTTACTCTGTGGAATGACACAGAGTTGAGTAATTAATGAAAGAATTAGCATTTTCATTGAATTAACCTTTTAATGACCTTAATGATCTTTTAAAAATCATGTCCTTTAACAAATTTTGCTTTGGGCTAGAAATCATGACCACTGGAATAAAGAATACTTAAAATACAAGTTACCTGTGTTTCAGTCCTATCTGCAGTAAGAATATTGACCCTCTTTCTCCTGTTGCTGTGGGACAAGCATTTGGTTTTGTTGTACTCTCTGATGATTCCCTCCCCCCCAGGTTTAGTCTGCAGAATTTTTGACCATCTGCAAAGTTACAAGCACAATAAACAACCCATGCAGAAAACATTCTGTGAACAAAGATTGTGTAGTCCCTTGTGATTCTGCACCTGGATCAAATCTCCAACGCATGAATTTGGAAACTCGACTTAACTTTTTGCACTTTAGTTTCATGCATTAAACAAATGACACAGTGTGATATTGTCAGAAATCAAAAAAGGACTTTCTTCAAAATGTTAATTTTTTTAAAACATAATTTAAAAATAAGTGACTAAATTCTAAATTTTTTCTGAATAACATCCAAGGCACAGACACACACCCCACAATTCCTGCTTCATCTTCAGCTCTCCTCTTTCTTGTAGGCTGTCAAACATAGAAGGGAAAGGTGATCAGGGTTCATTGCTTGAAATCTCAGCTGAGCTTTCTTCACTTGGAAATGGAGGAACATGGGTCAATTCTGTTGACCAAGAATTAAAACCTTAGTTTTAGTCAGGATTAATTTGACTGTTAATTTGACAAACAACTGTTAAACCTTGGTACTGCTAACAAACTTTTTAAATTTACAAAATTAAATACCCGTTTCATGCATACGTTATATGAATGTGTTTCCTAAAACATGTTTACACATGGCTGTAAATGTGCATGGGGGTGATCTTGACCCAGCGCGGTGGTAAAAAGTTGTATATTAAGTCACACTTAACAAGCGGATTGCATGCGCCTGTCAACAAGGATCGACAAGATATGAGGAGGTCGAAAAATCGTCCGATTCGATTTTGGCCGTTCATTTGTGCATCTGAAACTATTTAATTCCTGTCAAGTCATGCCATTAGCGTTGTACTAATCCATCAAGGGGCTTTGGTCCAGCGCCCAAAAGACAAATAGATCTGGGGTGTTAATAAATAAACTGTCATGGGTTCACCCTGTCTACCGCTTTTCCCCGCTTCCCTTCCCTACGTGCTCATGTTTTCCCTAGCCGCCCTGTGCATTTCCACCTCCGTTTCCCCCCCGCTCACGGTTTCTCATTTTCAGGATTAATCCAGCATTTAAGCACACGCATGCGTGGCTCTAACTCCCCGGATTATTTATTATGTTTCGTGCCTCCCCGATTTTTCTCACGTTTTTTTTTCCTTATGATTTCACGTCCAGCTGCTTTTTTTTCGTTTGGTCCTCGGACTTAGCGTCGCCTTTGATCTGCCAGTTCCCCAATCTCCGCCTCCTTTTGACTACGCCCTTCCCCCTTTGTTTTTGCTCTGAAGTTTCACCGCCGACATTTTTGGGGCCGACCTCCTTCCGCTCCCATTTTTCTCCCTCCAACTCTGATGGAGTTCCTGCACCCGTGACACAAAAAGATGGAAAAGCATGCAGCTCAACCTTTATACAAATTAATTTACAAAATAAACTTAATATTTGACTTCCAATCACAGTCAATATTTCAAATACATTTTAATTAAGTTTAATTATGCCTTAAGGCATGATATTTTGATACTCCCGGGCATTTTCAAAGCACAAAAAACCACGCCACTTGCCAATGCTCAACTCATTTTTTGGATATACATACCATTTGAAAAAATCTGCAATAAGTATCTGGAAAAGCCCAAATTTGGTTGCTTCAGAATGTCCCCAAAGCGTTTGGTATTTAGTGCCAGACTCATCATAAAGCCTGGCCTCGGGCCTATTAACAATTTATGTAACTTCACGAAGGTGTAAACGAACCAAATAAGATTCAATTGAGTGGCAACGCCACCGACATTTCAGCAATGCTTATTTTTTTTATAATTACAAATGCAATTACCTTCATCCAGAAAATCGGAAAGTTTCAAATGCGTGAAACTTTCCATACTCATTCACTTCTGAACTTAACTTTGACAAGCATCTTCACCCCTAACAAATATTAGTGAGTAATTAAAATATATATATATTTTTAAGTATAGAAAGATAAAGACCTACCTTGCAGCTGGATGTGGATAAAATGGCGTTTTTGTCTTCACGATTGTTAAAAGGGGGGGGCAAAGAATTTGCGGTTTTTGCACTTCAAGTGTAAAATGTAATTCACCATGCAGCACCACTGCAACTACACTACAAAAGAAAATTTATTAACACTGTTGGTATCAATTTAACTCTTTTTTGAATGAATAACATTTAACACTGCATTTTTACACTGCTTATTTTACTGAGTAATGTTCACAGAAGAAGAAATGGTATGCGCCTTGCGTGTACTGTACATTAAGTGGTTTAGGTTAACTAAGGCCGTTGGGACTTTTTTTACAGCAGAGAGCAAAAAGAGTCGGAGTCGGAGGCTTTGTGGGGGTTTTACGTTGTATCTGAAACTCTAAAGCAAGTGAACTGCAATTTGTAGGTGTGTTTTGCGCGAAATTGATTAGGCTTCTATCAGACTTTTTGCAAAGCAGCCCTTTATTTGCCTGGTGGTTAGCATTTTCTCAGTGAAAGCAATTAGCTGCAATATTTACAGGCCCGTGCTGCGCAACTCCTGTATTCCTCGTACACCGTGAAGAACGAGCAAGCTTGAAACTTCGAGAACAACAGCCTCGCAAAGCCAGACTTCGCCAGGACGCGGTGGCGCGTGTCTGTAATCCTGGCTTCTCAGGAGGCTGAGGGTTGAAGGATCGCCCAGGCTCAGGAGCCCTGGGTGGCAGTAGCCTATGTCGATCAGGTGTCCAATGAGCTAAGTTCAGCATCGGTATGGCGCTCCTGGGGAGCCAGGGCTGCCAGGTCGTTTTAAGGAGGGGCAGGCCGGCCCCGGGTCAGCGTGGAGCAGGTCAAAGTCCCGTGTCGGTCCGGTGCAGGATCGCGCCCGTGGGCAGGCGCTGTGACTCAGCCTGAGTAAGAGGAGCGGGACGCAGCCTCTAAATTTTCGTCTTTTTTTCCTTGGGATCGATCTTCAACAGTATTTCATTGTCATGTAGAAATATTAAGAATTTTCCCGGTAGGCAGCTTGTTGTCTGTTAAGCAATTCCGCATAGAAGATTTCGCAGATTTACACTTGAAGAATTATACCTGTAGGTGCTCTGATCCTGTACTCGTTTTCAAGAATACAATATGAGAGAAAATGTACCGGAATTTTACCTTTTTAAAACTCCTATCTACCAGGTATCTGGAGAAACATGGCAGGCAGGGTGCGTGAAAGGGGAACATTTTTTCCATTCTTCCCTGTGTGTTTTACCCCAGGGCAACATCCAAATATTGTTTTCCAGTGGGGATTATTTACTGAAGTGTAACCGTGAGAATATTTCAATTTCAACCACGAATTTTCAATTAGGAGTTATACCTCGAGTCCTAGGAAGCTAGGCATGAACAATATACCTGTCAATATACATGCATTCACGTTTCTATCAACGTATGTATGGAAAAAGTATGGAAGATCTTTGGATTCCCTTGCATTGTGTGTTTTTTTTTAATGGTGTTTTAACTTCCAATACCGGCAACATTGCAGACTTCATGAAACGATTTTTCTAGAAGTGTGTTTTGTGTGTGTTGGTTTGTAGTAAATATGACCTGTCAGTGGAAAATTACGCTTTCCCAACGTTGGTGAGAATGTTTCCTTAAAAAAAAGACAGAAAAAGGTAAAGGAAAATGTGTTTTAATTTTTAAAGGAAAGTAATCATTACTAAGTGTCAAAGTCAGTCGTCATTGTCCAACCCCTATATCCTAACACAGGGTCAGGGGTTCAAAGGAACCCCGCCAGCACAGGACAAAGGGAACAAACCCAGAGGGGCCGCCCCCCCCAAAAAAAGAACAGACATGTCTCAAAAATTGTAAACGAGATTTCATTATTTTATGAAAAACTTCAACATTGAAATATTTTTCTTGTAAATAGAAAGGCACTAGAGTGTTATTGGAGGTATTAAAGATTGCAAAAATTGAAAGGTACAGCATAATATCTGTTCAAAGGTAAAGTAAAAATGAAAAACTAAACTCAAATCATCCAACACATGTTTAAATTTCAAGCACCAGATTTTTTGAATTTTTTTCATTCCTGCCTATTCTTAACTAAACGAATTTAAAAAGGGAAAGCAATGACACTCATTGTTTTGAATCTCAGTTGACTGGAAAAATTCAGAGAGCGCAGCCTTTTCACAGTCATCAACAAAAAAAAAGGAAAAACTGGGCAAAGGCACAAGATCTATCTCAGCAAATGCACACCTCATTAAGTCAATTTACTCAATTCACAAAAAATTAATGTGCATGGACTGGGAGGATAAAAGGTACAAGGTTAACCCCGGAAATTTCCCTTAAGAGAAAAACCAGGGCCAGCTCCCGTTTTCTTATTTGAAGTGGGACAGATAGCCAGTCTCCACCATTCCAACACAGAGGAAGATCAAAAATTTTTGGGTTGGGGGAAGGGGGTTTTTGGCTGGGGCCCTTTTGGGGGTGGGGAAACCACTTACCGTGAAAATATTTTTTTTTCCGGACGTTTTTTTTACTTTTTTCTTTTTTTGCTGTTTGTTTTTCTGTTTTAAAAAAACTTGCCTAATCTTACAACTCCCTACAGGTGGAAAAACCCTGCAGGCACAGAAACTTTCCCTTCTTGACCACTGCGGGAAAAATTCATTTCTGGACACCATGATCCCAAGATAGATTAATCAGGGAGAATTTTTAGTAGTGCCGATTTCTTTAGTCATGGATACAATTTACTATCAACTGTAGTTTCTTTCATCTAGTCCCTTAACCAGCAGCCCTTTTGACATCTCTTTCATTACATTTCCCTTTTTATGAACCCATTTCAGGGATGTTTCTAGTGGAGCTGCTGCTGTTGGTAGCGGCTGGGGTTACTGGGTGATTTGGTCCTCTCTTACTGCATTGTCCACACGATCTTACCATGCATATAAGCCCAGCACAATATATCAAATACCAGATATACTATTTCTCAACTTTGGAAGAATTAAACACTGAACTCATTTGTGAAATTTGGGAAAAAACATATTTCCTTCTAGCCACTGATCCAGTTTTCATTAATATCACAGGGATGGCTCTGCAAATACCTACAATTTTACACTTAAGGGGAAAGAAAAGCTTGCATGGAGATGACAAGTCTGCAAATTAAACTCTTTGAAAATTGTTTGATTAATTTGATGAGTAATAAAATAATCAAATTATCATTGGAAGTTTTTCATCACGGTGGCAAAATTAGGAAAGGCGCTGCTGCCTAGCAGTTAGAGACCGGGTTCGCTTCCGGGTCCTTCGTCTGTGGATTTTGCATGTTCTCCCTGTTCTGGGTTTCCCCCTCCTGGTGCTCCGTTTTTTTCCCACAGTCCAAAAGAACATGGAAGTTAGGTGCAGGGGATTCTCAATTGTGCTCGGTGTGTGTCCTGTGGTGGGCTGGCAAATGCCTGGGGTTTGTTTCCTGCCTTCTGACCTGTATTTGCTGGGATTTGGCTCCAGCAGACCCCCCGTGACCCTGTAGTTAGGATAAAAGCGGGATGAATTTTATCACATCATGTTTTAATACAAAACCATAAGGAACTCAATGAAAATTGATGAAACTCTCACATTTTAATGTTTGCAATACTGTTTCAAAATAATTGATCAGAAAAATGCTCTGTCAATTTTTCCCAAATTCTGTATTAAATTCAAGAAAAATACCTGTTTGTTTTCAGGACTTTATTTCCATGGTATTCTTACAGAAATTTCACTTTCCTCTTCCTGTGTCTGTTCCATGATTTCCAAGAAATGTTTTAAATGTGAATTGAAGAAGTGAAACTTTGACTATCATGATTTCCTTAATTCTTCTGGGGTTAATCAAAACATTTTTCACAATTTTTTTTCTAATGAAGATTTTATTGTTACCTAAACACATAAATTACTACTCTGAATGATACAGAACCCTCTTCTTCCAGATCATTTATCTCACCAGCACATATGCATCAAAAGAGTTTCCCAAATTTCAGGTCCGGTACAACTGATTTTGTTCAATTCAGCCTCAGCCAAACTGAGAACTTTCTGTGTAAACATTTAAAGGAAGCTTCCATTTCTGATTGAGCTTTGAGAAAACAACTTCATTAAACAACCCTTAAACATATGTTTCTACCGCAGTGCGTCTAGAAAATTACATGCAGCAAGCTGTAGCAACTTGCCATTCCTTCTGAATCTAATGTGATTTTAGCTCTGCTGTCATACTCCCACATACAAAACATGGCAATATTTATTTATTGTCAAAATGATCTAAAATCACATGAAATATGAATACACATTTTGCAATGAATCTCAGAGCTATAATTTCAGATCTTCTATTGCCCTCATGTAAACATTCAAAGGGAGGCTTTGGAGATTTTTAAAAATTATTATTCCTGTGCACGTTGCAAGGTATTAGCATCTCCAGGTAAAGAAGTTTTCTCTGCTCTTATTCTTTTATACCTTATTGAATTTGCTACCCCACAACAGGCGAAAAGAAAAGCGTAATATTAGAGCAAACTTGAACTCAGTGATGTGAAGGATAACAGGTTCCAATCAGTTCCACTAACCCCCACAAAAAACCCCAAACGCTTAATCAATGATGAAATAATTGTACAGAAGCAAAAAGTGATTGTTTCATAGTTTACTGAAAGTGTAAGGGATACCTCCTGTGCTGCTGGAATTCATATATGGCGAACAGAAATAATGAATGACTACCTCCATTCTCATCATGGAAAATAATCAGTACATGCGTTATTGTACAAAGTTGCTTGCCGTTTTGTTCTCCCCCCGTGTAATTTGTTAAAAGCCTTTTCTGTCAAGTAGCTAAGCACAAATACACTATATTTAAAAGGGTGAAAATGGGGGCGTGTTGCCTTTCATCCCAGGAACGTCAGTTTATTTCTCACCTTTGGCAACGTTTTAGCAAAATCAATTTCATATTCCAAATATACTGAGTAAATAAGGAAATCGCAAATATCCATTCC
>NW_024380459.1:0-8005 GCF_016835505.1 Polypterus senegalus | reverse complement strand
TTTGGGGGTTTCACTTGGTGACGGATCATGCGCTTTAAAGTGGATGATCCTTCACAGGAGTCAACCGCGGGTCACGAGGTGGTTTCTTGACCTGCAGCAGTACAAATATACGCGTCACAAGGGGTCCTTCATGCTAACGCCGTGCTCCTCTCTCTGGGCCCACGACCTGGTGCAGGTGCCTCACCCGACGGTCTGGGCTGAGGGGAGTCTTGTCACACGGTATGGAAGCAGCTGAAGGGCTTAGACAATACTGTTTATACATCTGCCCAGGGGCGGGTACGCTGACGCCTTTCTGGAGTCTCTGCAGGTCTTCCTGGAAATCCCACCAGGAGCCGCCTTATTTCCAGGAAGGACACACCACCCGGGTTCCGCCCCAAGAATGAGGTCACTTCGGTTCCGGCCCCAAGGGTGATGTCACTTCCAGTTCCCGCCCAGAGGACGACATCATTTCCGCCCTCTGAGCTATAAAGCTCACTGCCTTTGCTTAGGCAGGCAGTTCTGTCTTGGACTCTGGTGTGTGAACAACTGTTTTGAAATGTCTCGAATTTATTGCAGCCAGGAAACCGCATTAAACGGGTGGCTGCCCCAAACCTTTTCACGCCTCTGGTCTCCAGTTATTACAATGCCTATATACAAATCTCTAAATAAGAATGATAAAGATGTAAGGTGCCATAACATTAATTTATGACATGTGATCAACAGCTACAATATAACTCTGACTTGATCAGAAATGATTCTTATATGGCTTGGTGGATGTAAAAGGTACCTACTAACTAGAAATATTTTTAGTGGTAAAATGACAATTTATTATATGGCAGCAGCAAGTGCCACACTAGACAAAAGTCATCTCCTCACCAATCTTGCATTCTTTTATTGACTGTGTGGTGGTTTGCACATTTCCACTTTGTCTGTGTGAATTTTTCTCCAAGTACTCTAGTGTTCTTGCTATCTCCAAAGACACTGACTCTGAATTGACTCCAGTGTGACTGTGTGTGTGTATGTGTGGTCTGTGAAAGACTGGCAAAATGTTTAGGGTTGCTTTCAGCGTATGCCCAGCGCTGCTGAGATGGGATCCAGAATCCTGAATTGGATTAAATGGGTTAGATACAGTGTGCAATGAATACTATAAATCAGTACTATAAAGCAGCATTGATCCACCAGATATTTTGCTAAAAATGTACATTTCAAGCTAAATAAGGAAATAATGTACTTCCAAACTCACCCTTGTGTCTATCAGGTGTGTAGTTTTAAATACTAATTGTTATTTCATACTTTCTGAACATTTCCTGGTCATTTTACCAAGTCTTTATGACTTGTATAAAAGAAACATTCATTGACTGATAAAAAAGATGTTACAGTGAATCAAACAATCTATTGTGTCTTTTAGGAAGGTACTAGTGATGCAGAAGATGTCAAGGTATGAAATTCACTAGATATTCTAGTATGGGTTTGGCTTTCAGTGCAGCCAGTGACTTTACAGATCAGTACACCCAGTCTAATATTGAAATGCACAGGAACATTTAAAGCTTGAAAATCATTGGATCCACAAAAAAAGTACTAAGATGTTTCTAAGGTCAAATACAATTTTAATAATATTTCCAAGTTCCAGTGATATGTCATTTACCACAAAACAGTACTGCAGGAGTTTTTTTCTAAATCTAGAAAAGTAAAGTAAATCTTAACTTTATCCCTAATGTACTATATACATTGTGAGTGAACTGTCAAAAATTGACATTCTTCAGAATCATTAAATCACAATTTGCTTGGTCTTTCAGAAAAACGACATTAAGAAACCCAGCGAAACTAGAAAGGTAAAATGAAAGCCTTCATTGCAGTTTTATTTTTAACTTATTTTATGATTTTACTCTTTTAGAAATGTACCCTATATGTGAAAATTTATTGGTAAATAGTAAGATTTATGATGAAATGACCTGGCCTTAGGCCATGCTAAGGGGTGTAGTTTCTGTTTATATTGTATGATTTTGTTATGGTTCAATATTGGCTAATCCGTATTTGTTAACTTTCATTAATACAAATTTGACATGAAAAACTTTCTGAACTTTAATAGCTATGAAGTTTTAAATAATTGGAAAATTTCTAAAATTTATAATCTGTTAATTTGTCAGACACAGAGTTTCAACTGTGAGAACTTTTTCACTTATCGTGGCTTTGGTAATTTACAAGTATTTATTTATATGTTAATTGAAATAAATCCATCCAATATGAAAATATACTAAAATATATATATAACTGGAAATCCTAGCTTTGTGTAAATTAAGATTTTCTGTTTCAAAAGGGTAAGTAAAAATTTTATAAAATTGTTTTTTGGACAAATCCATTTATTTTTTTATCTTGTAGCCTCTATTCAATTTGGCATATACAGTAATGAAACAGACTACACACCACCCTGGTTTATTGGAGGAAGAAGGCCTCCTGCCACACATCAAAATAATTCTCCTTACACTTGTATGTCCAGTTTTTTGGTGCTCTAACTTAGCAATAAAAGGAATTAAAGGTTTGGCAAACAACTGATATTTTAACCAACAACTATAAAATATGACCATTAACTAAAAAATTGACAGCACAGGTTGGGGGACTAATTCAAAAATAGAAAAATAAAACTAAGAAAGTCAAAGTAAAAGGAACACTGCAAAAACTATATATCGGAATCTTGAATCAATCAAATACCACACAGAAGAATCAAAACCCCAAAACCAGGCTGCTCAGTGAGTGGGTGCAAGCTCTAATTTGCAATTTATGGCACTCAAAGGCTAGTCATACTTCTCCATATAATATCAAGCCTAAAATGTAAACCAAAAATTAAAACAAAATTACTAAATGATGTATTTTTTGTCCTGCTAGTGTCCAGTACAATAAAGAAGATAAGCAAAAACAGTAATCAGTGCTGTCACTCTTAAAATAAAAGAGACAAGGGCAACATAAAATGCACATATAATAAAAACCAAACAACAAAAACAAATTTAAAATGTAAATACCTCAAGCCACTTAATGGTTGTCCAAAGTTTACTGTATCCAGGACCACAAGGAGTCACGGTTTGTCTTATAGAGAATAAAATTACATTTCTACCAAAGAAAAAACAGAAAAGATATAGGGGCACCACCTACCAGTCTAAAACAGAAGTTGTTTGATTTCACCCTGCCCAACCTCTTTACCTGGAAGGCTCATCTCAAACCAAATCCCTGGTTACAATATCCTAAGGCACCCACCACAAATAATTGACTTTGTAAACTAATTGCCACAAATGAAATGTACCAAGAATTAAAGTGATGGTATTAACTATTCACAAAATATTACTTAAAAATATTTATTATATGCTATATAGTTTTAAAGGTACAAGGTAAAGTACTAGTAGTCTTTTAGGCTCAGGAAGGACATCTTAGCAATAAAAGCACAATAATACAATGTGCTAAGTAAAGGGTTCCATCTTGTGTCTGGCCCACCACTGAGTCTGTCAGTACTGGGTTAGGTTATTCTGATGTGAGACCATTTTGAAATAGTTTGAGAAGTCAGTTACATGACAACACATTTTAACACAACACTCAAGAGACTATGAAGCAGTGTTGTGCTGAGAACTTTTGGCTCTAACATGTATTTCTGTGTTGTTTTATTTTACATGAAGTCTCACTGTAATTCCAAAGCAGAGTCATCTATATTAAGAGCAGGTGGGACATTTGACACCATCTAAGCAGATGGGCACATTTATGCTAAAATTTAAGTTGACTCGCATCAATAATTTAATGTATTGTTTAAGTTTTTAGCCAGATTAATTTAGTTATCATAATAATTTTTGCATTTCCATGACATACAATGTAATTTCTTATCTAGAATAATATTTTGTTTCAGAATATGTGAAATTTTCTTTTATAGCTTGATACTACTATGCAGTTTCTAAGTTGCTTTGGAAGCCTTTGACACTGCAGTGCGCCGGCATACATTTGCTCGTATCTACACACAAGCCAGATCTTTCCAATACTCACCAGTGGACAATACAGTACTTAAAGTAATGGATTTAAACAAAGCAGCAAGCCTTGCAAGTGCTGGCTGCTCTTAAGTGCTTGATCATCTCGGTTTTTGCTCTCTCGCTCCCTAGTTAGCTAAGCAGCCATGCAGATACAGTGTAGTGAGCCTGCCTGTTTGCAGTCCAATGAAAATGTTTTTCTAACGCAAGTACTCAATATTACATCCTTGGTATGTTTCTTTTGTACTTCTGAAAATATCTTTGATTACGCACTAATCAAAAATGTTAAACACGGTTCTATATGGTTATAGAACCTTTGCTTGCTCTTTTTCTACTCTTCCTCATATTGAAACAAGGAGCAGGCAATTGTGCTTGAAGACAAAAATTAGGTCCAAATGGGAGGTCTGTAGTATATACTCTTGTAGAACTGTCGTGTAGGAAAAACTGAACTCATTGATTGAGTGAAGTTGTGTTCTATAAGCAAAAATCAACAGTGGCAAAGGAGCAGGGCTCTAAGTCACTGTAGCCACCCTGCTCTGAGTGCCTCTGCCAAGAACAAAAATTAATGGCAATATGTTAGTAACAGCAAAAATTATGATAGCACTAATGCTAAAAAAAAAAAACAGGATTAGTGGGCTAGTAGACTGTAGTAAAATAATGAGCATTGCCTTAATTTGTATGGTCATGGTGGAATAAACAAAAAATAATCTGTCCCATAACTGATACTAGGAGAAATCTGTATCTAATATGAGTTTAGAGCAAAATCACCTGTAAATTTTACATAATATTACATCAAAGTCACTGATTGAGTGGGTATTTAATATTTAAAGCATTGTATGCTTAAAATTGAAAATGAGTCAATGAAAATGCCCAGTTAGCCTCAGTCAGAGAATCTAATGAAGAGGGACACAGTCATCTTTGAAAGTTGGATTTTGTTTGTCCTTTCTTTATGATTATTTGAGTTATAGACACTGTTAAGCAGTGTAATTTCTAGGTGTGATCGGGTCGCTTAACTCCGTCCTGAGGAACCACCATGGCTGCAGGTTTTCATTCTAACCCTTTTCTTAATGAGTGACTTGTTTTTCTGTTAATTAACTCTTTTGAACTAATTTTATTTTTACTTGTTCATGAAGACTTAATTAGCAGCCAAACAACAATGAGATATAAAATCAGCCAAAACATAACCAGCAAACTGTGTCCATCACAAATATCTGAAAATAAAGAAAGATCAAGGTCTAAGGAATGTCATCTGCTCAGGTCCCCAGAACATTTTAACAGGGCTCTTAGAAGAGAAAATCAACAATTTCGGAAATGTTCTAATGCACCACAAGAGCAGCAACAAGACATGAAGTTAACGAACTTGTTTAATTAATGACAAGAATCAGCACCTCATTAAGCAGGTGGTTGGAGGAAATTGGTTGGAGTTTGAGGCCCTCACTTAATTTGTCTTTTGTTGGCTCCCTTACTCACATTTCATTTCTGTTTGGGCAATCTAAGTAAGAAATTGCAATTTAGAGGAATGACAAGAAAGACAAATCTATAAAAGCAACTCAATTAAAATGAATTCACAAAAGTCAATTAGCAGCAGAAACAGGGAACTCATTAGAAAAGGGTTAAAATGAAACCTACAGCCACGGTGGTCCTCCAGGACTGGACTTGGTGACCCCTGCTCTATATTAATATGGAAAATATAAAACACTAAAATAAGAATTGACGATCAAATTCATAAACTGAAATAAATAAATCACCAGAACCAACTAAGCAAGATAGGTCTCTTTGACTGTGTCTGTGGTTTTGAGGTACAGACTGTGCCAGTGTGTTCAATAGATGCAGACTGGTGGAGCAAAATACTTGATCACCCATTGCAGGAAGATCTCTCTGTGGGATAACATTAGAGGATGTACACTGGACAGAGAGAAAGCGAGAGAGAGTGAGCGCAGAACTGTGGAGTAAAATACTCCTCAAGCAACGATTTAGGCGTCAGGCTTTCCTTGAAATTAATCCTTCACACCGCTTCATCCCAGTGTAAATGACCAAACAGCCATTGCAAAGGTGCACACAATTAAACAGGTAGAGACAATGAGACAAAGCATCAGTGGCACAGATTTTCTGATGTGCCGCAACAGTTATGAAGCTGGAAACTTTATCCTGCCTCAAACACAAAGCTACTCACAGAAAGCCAATGAAAATAGTCAATAATCTAGGCAGAATATAGTTCTTCCACAAAGTCTTGTCTGTAAATAAAATAAAATATAATGTAAGTAAAATTTTCTCTGGGAAGCAGTGATCACTATGTACCAACATGATTCTAGCATGCTCCTTCTCCAGTGAGGACTCCTGCCCTTGTCCTAATAAACTGATATGTTAGGATTTGATCATGATCATAATATAAATAATATTAAATTAGATACAGATTAGCATGTAATATTTTATGTGCTTTTCTATTTTATTGAATGTTTTGTGCTTTATTTTAGCTGCAACTGTGAATGTGTAGAATGCTCTGATCTTGTCAGTATTAAGTGTTTTATATAAAAATAAAGCAAATCAGTTAATGGGGGACCACAGTTCATTATAGCAACAAAAATTAGAAATGGCCTTAGACAGGGTGCCAGTCCATTGCAGAACCACACTTACTCATGGGAGGCCAATTACTGATGCATTTATAATTATTTTGAGTTTTGTATCCTCTAACTTTGCTTTTTGTACTTTTGAACTGACAACTTTTATATCATTATTTTTATGTTAAGTTTATTTTCCAGCATACTTCCATTTTCCAATATTTTAACTCAGAGAGCTTAGTTGTTGTTAACAGTGGGCCCTGTTGTAACCATTTAACATCCAGATGTGTATATCATTGAGAAGGTATTTAAGATAGTAATAAGCTGGTTCTGATGTTAAAGATTTTGGTGCTTTATCGACAACATCCAGGGCACTGGATCCTTGCATTAATAGTTTAGTTTAGTTCACCACCCTGTACCACCGTGCTGAAATTCAACCAGATTTTATTTTGATTTTCTGTATAACTTGAATAGCAACTTTGGAAACATGTCTATAGCTGTGCCATCAGCTCTAGACAGACTGTTAAAAATACAAACATATTGGAATTATAGTGCCACACCAATTTCATCATAAAATTGCATACCAAAAAGCATCAGGGCATGACTTATATTAGCAGGCAAACCATTCCACAGCTACGGGGCCCTGTAATTAAAAGCTCAACCTCCCACTGTTATTTTATTAATCTTTGGAATCTTAGGTTGGCTGGCACCTTGAGATCTGAATGGCACCTAGGTTTGTATGTAATGGTGAACTTAAGATACTGTAAGTAAGCAGGTCCTGGCCATTTAAGGCTTTATAAAATCAGCCTTTAAGCTTAACTGGGAGCCAGTGTACAGTAAGAACTTGAGAACTGGAGTTGTGTGTTCGTTTTTCTGGTTCATGTAATAATCATTGCAGCAGTATTTTGAATTAACTGAGAGCACAATTAAAGTACAATTTGTTCAGCCATTAAATAATGCATTGCAATAGTCAATCCTACCAGAAATAAATGTATGACTTAATTCTCAGTATCTTGCATATTTGAAACATCTTAATTTTTCAACATTTTAAATGGAAAACATGTTTTGACAGTTTTGTAATGTGTTTTAAATGGCATTCTACTGTCAAAAATAATTTAAATTGTGTACTCTAATCAGTAAAACCCTTAACTGAGTTAAAGAGTAACAGAATTTCGTAGCAGCAGCTATTCCTCACTATTACTACCTTTTTCTGTTTTTACTGTATTCAGAGACAAGTAGTTCTCATCCATCCACTCCTACAACTCACTGACAAAAATAACTAAGGACAACATTCATGAAGCTTCATTTGGGTGTCATCTGCATATGAGTGAAAAATTAATGTAATGTTTTCTAGTGATAGCTCCCAGTAAAAGCTGAACACGTAAAGGTCCCAGTACTGACTTTTGTGGACACTGTATTTAACTTCTGAGTATAATGATGGAGTACTGTACACTAAAGGAAGATTAC
>NW_024380458.1:0-3832 GCF_016835505.1 Polypterus senegalus | reverse complement strand
GGGGGGAGACAGGGGAGGTCGATGATCTGGACGTGGCTTCCACCATTGGCTCAGAGTCCGAGGTGATTCAGAGGACTGGAGCTGTGCGAAGTTCCATTGGCTCATCCCGAAGTGATGCAGAGATCCAGGTGAAATCGGGATGTCTAGGCAAGGAGAAAAGAGTCAGTGCACTCTGCCACACCCCGCATGCCTCCTAACTGCCTCTCACTCAAGTTTTTAGCTGCCTCCCATGCGCACGTGTGTGACAATATATAGATATATATCTGGTATATTATATATAGTGTCACACATGTGTGCGTGGCAGGCATTCGATGGGCGTAACTATATGTATCTATGTGCTGGACCAGGGGTGATGATGCACACCTAATACCTTTTCTTCTTCTCTGCAGACCCTCATAAGGCACTCCCACCTGGCCTCACCTGGCTCCGCCCCTTCTTGGCTATCCTAAATAAATCCTCCATGTTATCTGCTGTTTCAGTGCAGTTGTGGACTCTGTCTGTTGCCTACTCTGTTTTGCTCTGTGAAAGGCTAATTTTTCAGCTACACAGGGTGGATACCCCAGACCTTTTTCTTGGTTTGGTCTCTTATAATACATGTTATACAGTATATTATGCTATATCAGAACTAAATACTGTAAACAAAACTTGTATTTCTTTCTTAGAAAGGCAAGGATCATTTTAAAGCAAATGGACTTTTGTAAAATAGTACTGCTTTAGGTTTCTGGAATTGTTGAACCAAACAATCCATTTGTTGTCCATGCACAATAGCATGACCAGAACAGGCAGGGCATGAATTGCCTTTTGAGATCAATGTCAGCCACCCAATGAAAGACCTTTCCAGCAACAACATAACAAGCAAGCCCTCAGTGCCTTCTAGGATGAAGCAAGAAGTCCATAGTGCAGCATGTTTGATGGTCCAGTGCTAATGTTAAAAAATCAAAATCCAAAACTAGCACAGGAGAAATGTACAGCTACGAGAAAGGATCATGAAAATGTTTCTGCACTGAAGGCAGCGCTCCATGTCTTGAGAGCCAGGTTTCAGCTCTGAAGTGGCATTATTGTCATCTGGAGGAGTGACACTGGAGCCATTCTTGTCCCCCTCAACCTACCAGCTAATGGGAATTGGTTTGGGAGCCCCCCCGTTACCTGAGGACTGGCTTTGATGAAGTGCCATTGGCATTGTACCTTTTCAGAAACAGTTGGCATTGAACGAAGTGGCACAGTGGTGCCAATTTTGATTTAAGAAGTGGATAAACACTATTCTGGTGCTACTCAGAATCTTGAAAAAGCTGCAATGTTTGAATTTTCCTATATTTATATATATTATTGGGGCAGAAAAAGATGCAAGTGCATTGGGGCAAAAAAAGTTGGCACACAGCAAGGAAAGACCCAGGAAACCCTTTAAAAGGAGACAAAAATTTTACTGGACTGATGACACCACCTTTTATAGGACCTGAATGCCCCAGAGGTGCTAGAGAAAGGAGGAGAAAAAAAGGGCGAGCTGAATGGTGGCAAGAAATCCCTTTCCCTGAAGGTTTCAATCAACAGTTGTGTATGCCCATTCTCTAACAAAGACACGACTGACTTTTCTTAAGTGAGGCTCAAAGCTCCAGGCCACCAACAGAGGGTGGCCACAAAGCCTGGGGCTGAGACGCGGGTTGGCCTCTTTAAGAGAGCTCCCTTGACACATGATGTTGTTTTTGGGTTTGTTTATCTTGGTAGAGTAATATATATATTGCTCTGCTTTCCCCTATTTTATTATTAATGTAGCCTTAGAATGCCTAACCTCCAGACTTACCACTGTTTATAAGGTATTATTTTACCACCTTCCCTTCTATATCTATATCTACTATTTTGCAAACACAAATACCTCTCACATTTAACAAGTTATATGCAAAATCCCACATCACAACAGGGTGGTTTTGTATTTTATTTCTAACTTCTTTTTAGCTTTTTTTGTTTTCCCTTTTTAGAAACTAGCTTGGTGGGCAGGAGCCGGGCCCAGCAGATGAGTGATGTTGTGAATTTTACATAGAGGGAAAGGAAAACCAAAAATCCCCAAAATTCAAAAATTGGGCGTGAGGGCAGTAGGCTTTGCACCCAGGAATCAAGTTACCCAAACTATTCTAGAATATTTCAGTAATTACTACCACTCTGATGCTGATCTTCCTGATCATAAATTTGGGCGTTACGATAACAATTGACAAGAAGAATCCATAAAAAACTGTAAAATTACAGATTTGAGGGTTACTTAAAGTGTCTCTTTCTCTTGCACAATTTGGCCTAAAAAATTTTAAACAGCACATCATATTTCATAACAGGCTTAAGTTTTGAGTTTGGTATTTTCCATCCAGCCGCTTTTTTTGCTCTAGACTGTCCTCAAGAAACAGTGAAAATACAGACAGAAAACACCTATTTTATTGAGGCATCAGTATTTTTGGTAAATACTGAGATGCATTGAAAAATCCATTCATCCATTATCCCAAACCCACTATATTCTAATTACAGGTCTGGTGGAGCCAATCCCAGCCAACACAGGACACAAGGGAAACAAACCCGGAGAGCGCCAGCCCACCCCGGGCACTACACACACACACCAACCCAATTTAGAATCGCCAAGACCTCACCTGCATTTTCTTTGGACTGTGGGAGGAAACCCACTTAGACACGGGAAGAACATGCAAACTCCAACAAAGGGTGGACCCAGGAAGTAAACCCGGGGCTCCTAACCTGGAAAACTTGTTTTATTTTGGCAAAATATAATTTCATATCCCACAACTATAAATGATTATAGTGGGAATATAGAAATACTACATGTTAACATATGTTATAGTAAATTAAAACAATCTATCTATCTATCTTTCTATCTATCTATTATCTATCATTATCTATCTATCTATCTATTATTATAGTGCCTTTCATTATCTATCTATCTATCTATCTATCCATCATCTATCTATCTATCTATCTATCTATTTTATCTATCTATCTATCTTATAGTGTCTTTCATTATCTATCTATCTATCTATTCATCTATCTATCTATCTATTCATCTACCTATCTATCTATCTATCTATCTATCTATCTATCTATCTATCTATCTATCTATTATCTATCTATCTATATATGTCTTCATTTTATCTATCATCATCATCTATCTATCTATCTATCTATCATATAGTGCCTTTCTATATCTATCTATCTATCTATCTATCTTTCATTATCTATCTATCTATCTATCTATCTATCTATCTATCTATCTATCACATCTATCTATCATCTATCATTATATAGTGTCTTCATTATCTATCTATCTATATCTATCTATCTATCTATTCATCTATCTATCTATCTATCTATCTATCTACATTCATCTATCTATCTATTATTATATAGTGTCTTTCATTATCTATCTATCTATCTATCATTCATCTATCTATCATATGTGCCTTCATATCTATCTATCTATTATTATCATTCATCTATCTATCTATCTATCTATCATCTATCATCTCATCTATTCTATTATATGAGTGTCTTCATTATCTATCATCTATCTATCTATCTATCTATCTATCTATCTATCTATCTATCTATCTATCATTCATCTATCTATCTATCTATCTATCTATCTATCTACTCTCCAGTCTCTTAAAGTAAGGTGAGGGCAGACATTCATTTATTGCCTCTTCAGACCCTACAAATTTGTCTAATTTTCAAACTCACAGAGGCCCAACCTTGTCAAAGATGGCCCTGTTTTTCTTAATAAAAATTTATGTTCCCTTTTTTCCTTAGAATCACAAGATGCACTTCCCTCACCAAAAGCCCCAGC
>NW_024380457.1:0-6604 GCF_016835505.1 Polypterus senegalus | reverse complement strand
CAGATATTGAGCTGTGAAGACAGCAGTTGATTGTTTAATCTGTGCACACATTTTTATTTCATTGAAAAAGAAACCAGTAGCACAGTAACACAGCATGTAATGCTGCTGCCTCACAATACTCAGAAACATCTTCTATTCACAGCTGGGAGGCATCCCAAGTAGAATTTGTAAATTCTCCATATATCTGAAAAGAATAACTCCTACATTCTATATAAAGGTTTGAAAACAGGTTAATAATGAGAAAATGTAGACAAGCAAATGTGAGTGTGGACATCCTGTCCATAGTGTTTTGCCAGCTGATATGAAGACCAGTCTATTTGTCTTAGAAGCGGTGCTCAAGAATTTAAGTTCACCAAATAAGCACATATCTCAAAGAAGGAAGTTCAAACTGAACACCCAAAATGAATCACCTCAAACAAGCACAATACCTGTCTAGAATCTGTATTTTCAGAATATTAATGCAATTCACCAAGATTTTACAAAAAAAAAATTACTCTTTCTCAACTAAACTTTGTAGAAATAAGTTGCACCCAGAAACAATCATCGAACAGACATAAACAGTGCACAAAACAGGTTACAAGTGAAAAAAATTATTCTAAAATAATAGCAGAAAAACAATGCCCAAATGATTTCATGTGGCATTAATATCATGCCATTTTCCCAATGTTTTAAGATACAAGCAGCTAGTTGTTGTGGGGGAAAAGCCCCTTAGAGATTGAGGCAGACAGATGCCAAATGCTATCCTATTGTACACGTGTCCTGTGTAATGTGCAGCATCTCTTCCAAGGAGTGCTAAAATGGATTTTGAGATGTTTTTTGATATTCTACAATGTTGCACAAGTTCTGCTGGAGATGCATACAAGGACACACCTGGTCAGGTAGAGTGCGAACATCATGGCTGCATTGGCTGGAAAAGAAAAGCATGTGTAATCTGAAATGTACCTGCTGAAAATTTTCATGAGGGGACTTGCCACTAAAGATTGTATTATGGTGACAAAATCGTCTTGACACTTCATCTAGTGAACAAACCACCCCTGACAGGCAATCTCCAAAATCAGGCAAAGATTGTCCAGTATGACATACAAAGTACCTTTCAAGACCATTATCTAGACTGTTTTGTTGTCTTTTAGACCTGGGTGTGTAAATCCTATGACCCAAGAAAGGAAAGCACTCAACACTGAAAGAAGACTAGATTACAAAAGTTCAAAATAAACCCAGATACATCATGCAACCAATGGTCTGTGGTGCTACCAATCAATACATGGTAGTGATAGCGTTAAAGTCTTTATAGATCCAATGTCACTGATACTATTCAAATGTCACATTTGGACAATGCACACATTTTGTGATAAATTTGGCTGATCACTCAGCCATTTTTACCTTTGTCTAATTGTTGGTCTTCTGCAGCTACAATGCAAGTGTGCTGAGCTCACCATGATTTAACCCTGACCAGTAACTGGGTTTTTATGATGAGACTCATGCAAATCAACCCTAATTACTTTCAAATGTAAATTTGAAAATAAACTTTACATTACCTTTTTTAATAGATAAAGCTACATTCATTTGCCATAGACTTTGATAACATCAAATTTGTACACAGGCTTTCTTTTTACATTTGATATATTTTACTGCAGCCATGGCTTATTCTATTCCTATTAAGACAAAAACTAAAAATTTCTATCAACTTAAGGAGGAATCTACTGGATGTGTGCTTGATGACTTCTCCTTGCAGTGAAAAGCTTAACCATGAAGGCAGGAGGTACACTGCTAGAAGTAGGTCCAGAAAAAGGTACATGTAAGCTTAACCTAAATAAGGTGTGAAGGGAGAGAACAAAAATACACATGCTCTTAAGAGTTAATTTGTTTCTTAAAAATTTTTGGCCATTCTGGCATTAAACAAAATCAATTAGCATTTGCTTGAATTACAGGAGTTACAATTTATTTTGGTCATTGCCAAGGTAAGTGGCAAAACAAGACTGTAAGCAGTGCTCTTACTTATGAGTAAATAGATTAACATATAGCCTAAATGATATAACTTAACAGTAATCATGCTTTAGTGTAGCACCTCAGAAGTATAACAAAATTAATATGAAGTTTATGCTTAATTGTAGTTCATATGCTCACTTTGGGAATTTAGGTTTTCAGCAATTTGCCTGAAGTATAAAGCTGCTAGAAAATGCCACAAAATTGGAATATTTAATTATGCTTCATATCACGGCTTTCATTATTAAATAGCTTAAACACCTTAATCAAAATCACTATAAATAGCTCAATTCTGTCCTCTATGCTGAACCAGACTAATCATAAACTCTGCATTTAGACAGCAAAATGTCAAAACATATTTTTCCTTCAGTGGTAATCATTAGATTCTAATATGTTACTAACAGCAATAGAATGCAAATATACATGATAATGTAAATCAAGCTTCCTTTTCTCTATTCAAGAATGTTGAACAGTGACAGAAGCAAAACCCCCTTTAATTCACCTGCCATTTTTGTCCCTATTTGAAAAGATTATGAAGTACTTTGCTTTGTAAACAATTAGTGAAGTACTTACATTCTATCCATGGCACTAAATACACTACTGAATCAACACTTTCTGAAAACAATGAGTTGTCCAAAATATACTTTATTTCTCTGCAGATGTAGCTCTGGTATGTGGAGTTACAATGCTTTGAGCACTTATAGTTAGAAACATACAAAATGCTTGTAAAGAGCTTTAGAGGGATTATTATGCCAATAACGTAGTGTCATAAAAACCTAATTGAGGCCCTCTGAATTTGCTGTTAGGCATGTTTGATCACTGGGCTAGGTATATCAGTAAATCCTACTTTCTAGTCATCAAATGTATGCCCCCTGTTTTTGAAAACTATATAGACTGAAACATCTTTGACAACTGAAAAGTGGAACATCAACACTAAGGAAGTAGAACTCCAATTTTCAGAAGGAATAAATAGGAAGAAGGACATATCAAAAGAAATAAGAACATAGTGCATGGAAATAGTATAGACAGTGGTGGGATGATAAGATGGATATGGTCCGATGTAGTAGAAGAGAATGAGGGGGGTGGTGGGAGGAGGTTCGTGAAGCAGCAAGGGAGAAACCAAAGTCATCTAAGAATTGAAAAGTGAGTCATTTAATGGTAGCAGAAGAACAGTACAAGGAGGGATACAGAAAGATAAGTGGAGCAGGATGATAGAGGAAATGGAGGTTGTACAGTGCATAGGAAGTTGAAAACCAGGGAATTGGAAAAGTATGATAGAAATAATAACAGCATACAGAAAGTACTATAAGCAAAAGGTTAAATATTGAAAGCCAAAGGGGATAACATGAAATAGTTGGAAAGGTAGAAGGACTATAGATGGGTACACGAAGACTGGAATTTAACAAGGCCATTGGTAAGACGAAGTCAGGAAAAGCATCTGAACACTCAGGTATGCAAACAGAATTCTGAAAGCTCTGGTGAAAGCAAGTGAGAGAACTGACTGCTTTAATAGAAGAAAGCAATATTAAATGAGGAAAATAAATGAATTGAGAAAGAGGGAATTGCTCCATTTGTTTAAAAACTGGAGAAATGCACTGGACTGCAGGAACTACAGTGGGGATGAGTTAATGGAACACTTGAAGAAAGGTTTGGAAAAAGTATTTTGAAGATAGGTAAGAGGACTTTAGAGGAAATGTAATAAACAGTATGAACTGAAAAAGTTAAAGTATATGTAATATTTATTGCACAATAACTTCAGAAGAAGAGTTTAGAGGGAAATTAAAAGTATATTATGGATTTAAAGATCACAAAAAGGCCTACAATAAATTCCCAAGAGATGTGGTGCTCTGGTGATGAAGTTGCAAAAATGTTACAGAAAAGCAGTTAAGATTGATAGGCATTATGGATGACAGTACTGAGAATTTTATATAGAGACAGTAAAATGTTTAATGTTCAAGTAAGTTTACATCAATGCTTAACTCTTAGCACTTACATCTTTGTCCGTGCAGTGGATCTATTTAGTAAAGGTAACAGAGTGGGTGAATTTTGGGAATTGTTATATGCTGAGGGTCATTCCATGTCAAATCAATATATTTCCAGAAATCCCACACACTTCTGTCTCAAAAAATTCAAACAAAATACAATGGTATCCAGGAGACGCCCTGTAAATTATTTTGATGCAAGATCAATACTTTCCAAAATACAACCAATTTTGTGAGGGGAGAGGGGAGTCAAATTTGACGTGGCTTTATTTTTTCCATCAATTTCATAAAACCATATCTCAAAAACTAAACCGCCTAGCAGGCTCAGATTTTGCATACTGGTACCTAACAAAATCAAAATGTTCAGTTCAGATGAAACCACTTGGTAAGAGCAGACCTTCAAAAATGGAGAGGAAAAAAAATCTTGTGTCTTTGGCTTTTTTTTTCATATTTAGATACCTACACAGGGCATTTTAAAAACAAATAAGAAGTTGCATCACAGTTTAAACAGCAAACCTCACAAATGTGAAAAAAAAAAATTTTGGTCTAATTTTCAGACCAGCTTAATGCAATGTGGGACTGTCCCACATATATACAGTGTATCAGGAAAGTATTCACTGCACATTGCTTTCTCACTTTCTCTTTAAATGCATTTTTTTCCTCAGAATTCTTTACACAACACCCCATAATGATAACGTGAAAAAAGTTTACTTGAAGTTTTTGCAAATTTATTAAAAATAAAAAAAAACTGAGAAATCACATGTACATAAGTGTTCATAGCCTTTGCTCAATACTTTGTTGATGCACCTTTGGCAGCAATTACAACCTCAAATCTTTTTGAATATGATGCCACAAGCTTGGCACACCTATCCTTGGTCAGTTTCGCCCATTCCTCTTTGCAGCATCTCTCAAGCTTCATCAGGTTGGATGGGAAGCATCGGTGCACAGCCATTTTAAGATCTCTCCAGAGATGTTCAATCGGATTTAAGTCTGGGCCACTCAAGGACATTCACATAGTTATCCTGAAGCTATTCCTTTGATATCTTGGCTGTGTGCTTAGGGTCGTTGTCCTGCTGAAAGATGAACCGTCGCCCCAGTCTGAGGTCAAGAGCGCTCTGGAGCAGGTTTTCATTCAGGATGTCTCTGTACATTGCTGCAGTCATCTTTCCCTTTATCCTGACTAGTCTCCCAGTTCCTGCCGCTGAAAAACATCCCCAAAGCATGATGCTGCCACCACCACCGTGCTTCACTGTATTGGCCTGGTGAGGAGCGGTGCTTGGTTTCCTTCAAACGTGACGCCGTCGCATTCACACCAAAGAGTTCAATCTTTGTCTCATCAGACCAGAGAATTTTGTTTCTCATGGTCTGAGAGTCCTTAAGGTGCCTTTTGGCAAACTCCAGGCTGGCTGCCATGTGCCTTTTACTAAGGAGTGTCTTCCGTCTGGCCACTCTACCATACAGGCCTGATTGGTGGATTGCTGCAGAGATGGTTGTCCTTCCGGAAGGGTCTCCTCTCTCCACAGAGGACCTCTGGAGCTCTGACAGAGTGACCATCGGGTCCTTGGTCACCTCCCTGACTAAGGCTCTTCTCCCCCGATCGCTCAGTTTAGATGGCCGGCCAGCTCTAGGAAGAGTCCTGGTGATTTCAAACTTCTTCCACTTACGGATGATGGAGGCCACTGTGCTCATTGGGACCTTCAAAGCAGCAGAAATGTTTCTGTAACCTTCCCCAGATTTGTGCCTCGAGACAATCCTGTCTCGGAGGTCTACAGACAATTCCTTTGACTTCATGCTTGGTTTGTGCTCTGACGTGAACTGTCAACTGTGGGACCTTATATAGACAGGTGTGTGCCTTTCCAAATCATGTCCAATCAACTGAATTTACCACTGGTGGACTCCTGAGGCCTTGTTAGAGAATGAGATTGCCGAAGATAAAAGGTACATGCCTACATAACATATGAATAAAAGAAAGACAGTGGGTAAAATGAATGACAAAGTAACAGCACGTTCCAGAAATTATTATTGTTATGTTGTAGCCGGCGAGGGCTGCGCGTCTCACAATTGTACCGTGGCTTGTTCACATGTCAGTGAAGTGATCCCTATTTATGGTTTAAAGAGCTTGGATACCTATGTGTCCTCCTTTTATAACCATTGCTCCATGTATATTGCCTTACTCGTTGGATTGCCACAAAGCAACCTGCTAGATTGAAGAAAGGTTGAGAAGACATCGTGAGAGGAAACGATAGCGTCGTGAAAACGAGACGGACTCCCCCACCCGCCTTAACTGTCAATCCCCCACAAACACAGTCTCTCGGAATTTGCATAAGCACAGCCCTACACCTGCAATTTTCACTTAGTTACAAAGTGATCAAAACTCTCGTTTACATCCTGCGTCCTCTCATTAAACTTGTATCCCGCATTACCCGTGGGCATGACAAGCAGCAGCCTGTCTATGAACTTAATTTAAACTTTAGGTTTACACCGTGCTTTGTTTCCGAATTAGCAGCACTCATGAATATGGTTGTATATGTCACTCGCTCGCTTATTATTGTTTCGCTGCCTTCTCAATTATATAATGTATGCTTTCTTCAGCGCTTTTTGGAGCTCTTCCTGATTTTCTACGTACTGCGTGACAGTCA
>NW_024380456.1:0-7299 GCF_016835505.1 Polypterus senegalus | reverse complement strand
ATACTATTAGTGCTTCATAGGTACGTATAATGTCAAACTCTGGGCCTCTGAGGAAGTGTGCTGTACAAAATAAATTGCATCAAACTGAATCAGCAGCTGAGCAGATTGAATGAGCGTGATCAGATAGCTCTTCATTGTCCAACCATCAATGTTCACCTTGGTCAGCTAACAAGAATTTTGCTACTGTAAAGTTGACATTCTATCCTACACAGGAGTGGTAGATGTGAGGCTAAGGATCTGCTCCAGTATACACTACATTGCCAGTTCATATCCCTATTACTGCCAAAAGAGACCTTACTCTTCTAGGCTCTGGAGCAAGGCCCTGAACCTTCAATTGCTCCTGGGCTGTACAATGGCTGACCCTGCACTCTGAACCCAAGGGGCATGTGAAAACTAATACATTTCTAATACAAGAAATTGTATAAGGCAAAATAAAGAACAAAAAAAGGAAGGGCTTATGGCATGTATCAATTCAGCAACTGAGTTGGGGCAAGAGTGTTGTTTTACTCTTGGTTAAAAGGAAGAGTTTACAGCATAGGAAAAAGCACATCTGTGACAATACAGATGAGAAAAGTATTTTTCCACTAGTGCAGAGAATGTCCTGTCAATCAGATGAGACACCTGATTGCTAATTAGGATTTCCATACCAAATAAGAAAAAACACATTTCTTGTACTGAGAGGAATTGGTGAAGAACTCACTCAGTGACAGATAGAATGTAGAATAACTGAAGAGAAATGTTTACAGAGAAAAACATAGAAGGAGACAAATAGCATAATAAAAGATCCTTACAAAGTACATTCAAGTGAAACCACATACAGATCAAAAGAATCAGAATGAAATGATGATTGACATTGGTATATGTCAGTTGGTACAAGAAAATTAAATCAGACCAATTAAAAATAAAAATGCAATTTCTTTTACATGTTTAAATCAAATTATAATTTTTTACCATAAGAATATGTAAAAAGAATCTTACATACCTGTCCCCATGACTTTTCCGTATGCAATCATGCTGGAAGCTAACTTTGGATGATCATACTTTTCATGTTTTATTAATATACGCACAATCTCTCCTGTTATAAATGCATCATTAAAAGTCTGTTCCTTAACAGGTTTCATAGGGACTTTGCAGTAGATATCTACAGCAGCAAGAGGATTGTCCTTCATTAGCACACTAGCTAATTCAATGTAGGCATCATTAACCTAAAACAAAATGACAAGTATTTACTTCCGTAAAATTGCAACAATATCAATAAAATACATATTGTGCTGTACATTCAACATTGATATTTTCATGAAATAATTCTTTAAAGATACTCAGGAAAAATCCATAAGAAATACAAATAAATAGTATAATAAAAAAAATTCACTTAGAAAAATATCACCATCATCTGACACCTTCAAAGTTTTAGAGGCCAAATCTGTAAATAAGTAACTTGGTAGAGACATATTTAAGCTGGTATCTATCTTACTCCTTTCATTGTTTAAAACCGTACTAAGAAACCATGCATTAACTGGCTTGCATCTATGCTCATATGTTCTTGTTACCTGAAAAAGCCACAAAAAAGACATTTTTATTTTATCTTTTTAAATATTAATGTTTTCTGCTGATCCATTAATTTATTATTGAATCTGCACTAGTCACAACAGCCTAAAACAACAGCATCAGGCACAATGAATGAATCAAATCCAGACATAAAAAATGCAGTTGCTATTAAAGACAAAAATAACATATACAAATAAGAAAAAAAGAAAAGAATATACTGCACCACCATCAAAAAGCATTTACTCACCTTTACAAAAGCTAGTGATAGAGTACAAGGATAAAAAATATTAAGCATTACTGGTACATATTGTCATTAAGAACATGAACAAGCTTCTTAAACCCCAAATCTCTGACCAACTGCTGTTTTATGTTAAACATTCATCACATCAAGCAAAAGATTTTCTTTTTCATCAACACTAGAATTACCAGAGCCTACGAAAAAACTTGTAGATCCATCCCACCTTAAAACGCTTCGCACCTCTCCGTCAGCATCTCTTGTCCTTTAAATGTGATGATAAGCAGCAAACAGCCTGCTATCACATCCTCCACCCCGCACAGTTTTCTCAGCTCAAGTCTGTTTACCTGTGTGTCAGTTGCTTAGAGTTTTATAGAGTGAGAAGTCAAGCAAAATTACACCTTTTATAAATACTATATCGTTATTTGGAACACTTGCATTTCATGTGTGTTCTGTGTCTACAACGATCTATACACAGTAAACACATTGGTAAAACAGAAACATTTTTCATGTTTTAGTAATAATTGACAAAATGTAGACATGAAGTGTATAATGTGTGAAGCCTGAATTCCAAATATCAAAGAAACACTTTCACAAAAGATACAAGTATAACAGAACAAATGTGCTTTTTTTTCAAGACTATAACCAAAGAAAAAGAAATCAGGTTAGTGTTGCTTGTTGTCCTGACTTCTTGGGTAGTGTACTAGTTAGAGCTGCTGACTCCAATTCAGGAGGTTCTGGGTTTGAGTCTTAACGTCTCCCAAAATAAACATTTTGAGTAGTGAGCTGTTCTTATTGTTAATATTATCCATGGTGCAATGCTAAGAACTGTTGATTCCCAATTGAGAGCTTCTGGGATGGATGCAGGTGAGGGATGAGACAAAGAGCGGTTCAACAAACCTCCGATGAAGAATAAAAACCATGGACGACGTTTTCCCTTGCCCGGACGCGGGTCACCAGGGCCCCACTCTGGAGCCAGGCCTGGAGGTGGGGCTCGATGGCAAGCGCTTGGTGGCCGGGCCTGCACCCATGGGGCTCGGCCAGGCACAGCCCGAAGAGGTAACGTGGGCCCTCCTCCCCATGGGTTCACCACCTATGGGAGGGGCCAAGGAGGTTGGGTGCAGTGTGACTTGGGTGGTGGCCTTGACGGTCTGATGCTCAGCTACAGAAACTGGCTCTTGGGACGTGGAATGTCACCTCTCTGAAGGGGAAGGAGCCTGAGCTAGTGCGTGAGGTCGAGAGGTTCCAGCTAGATATAGTCGGACTCACCTCGACGCACAGCTTGGACTCTGGAACCAATCTCCTTGAGAGGGGCTTCACTCTCTACCACTCTGGAGTTGCCCCCGGTGAGAGGCGCCGAGCAGGTGTGGGCATACTTATTGCCCCCCGACTCGGAGCCTGTGCATTGGGGTTTACCCCGGTGGACGAGAGGGTGGCCTCCCTCCGTCTTCGGGTGGGGGGAAGGGTCCTGACTGTTGTTTGTGCGTATGCGCCGAACAGCACTTTGGAGTATCCACCCTTTTTGGAGTCTCTGGAGGGGTGCTAGAGGGCATACCTTCTGGGATTCCCTCGTTTTGCTGGGAGACTTCAGTGCTCACGTGGGCAATGACAGTGAGACCTGGAAGGGCGTGATTGGGAGGAATGGCCCCCCAGATCTGAACCCGAGCAATGTTTTGTTTTTGGACTTCTGTGCTCGTCACGGATTGTCCACAACGAACACCATATTCAAGCATAAGGGTGTTCATATGTGCACTTGGCACCAGGACACCCTAGGCCTCAGGTCGATGATCGACTTTGTGGTCGTGTTGTCGGACTTGCGGCCATATGTCTTGGACACTCGGGTGAAGAGAGGGGCAGAGCTGTCAACTGATCACCGCCTGGTGGCTTCGATGGTGGGGGAAGATGCCGGTCAGACCTGGTAGGCCCAAACGTGTTGTAAGGGTCTGCTGGGAACTGCTGGCAGAGTCCCCTGTCAGAAGTAGCTTCAACTCCCACCTCCGGCAGAACTTCAACCACGTCCCGAGGGAGGTGGGGGACATTGAGCCCGAATGGGCCATGTTCTGTGCCTCTATTGTTGAGGCGGCTGACCGGAGCTGTGGCCGCAAGTTGGTCGGTGCCTGTCGTGGCGGCAGTCCCCGAACCCGTTAGTGGACACCAGCTGTGAGGGATGCCAGCAAGCTGAAGAAGGAGTCCTATAGGACTTTTTTGTCCTGTGGGTCTCTGGAGGCAGCTAATAGGTACCGGCAGGCCAAACGGAATGCGGCTTCGGTTGTTGCTGAGGCAAAAACTCGGGCATGGGAGGAGTTTGGAGAGGCCATGGAGAACGACTTTCGGACGGCTTCGAGGAGATTCTGGTCCACTGTCCGGTGTCTCAGGAGGGGGAAGCAGTGCAGTGTCAACACCGTATATGGTGGGGATGGTGCGCTGCTGACCTCGACTCGGACGCTTGGGGTCAGTGGGGAGACTCGAAGACCTCCTCAATCCCACTAACATGCCTTCCAATGAGGAAGCAGAGCCTGGGGACTCTGAGGTGGGCTCTCCCATCTCTGGGACTGAAGTCACCGAGGTGGTCAAAAACCTCCTTGGTGGCAGGGCCCCGGGGGTGGATGAGATACGCCTGGAGTTCCTTAAGGCTCTGGATGTTGTAGGACTGTCTTTGTTGACACATCTCTGCAACATCGCATGGACATCGGGAATAGTGCCTCTGGACTGGCAGACTGGGGTGGTGGTCTCCCTCTTTAAAAAGGGGGACCGGAGGGTGTGTTCCAACTACAGAGGGATCACACTTCTCAGCCTCCCTGGAAAAGTCTATACAAGGGGTTCTGGAGAGGAGGGTCTGTCGGATAGTCGAACCTCTGATTCAGGAGGAACAGTGTGGTTTTCGTCCTGGTCGCGGAACAGTGGACAGCTCTTCACCCTTAGCAGAGTCCTGAAGGGTGCATGGAAGTTTGCCCAACCAGTCTACATGTGTTTTGTGGACTTGTAAAAGGCGTTCGACCGTGTCCCTCAGGGAATCCTGTGGGGGGTGCTCCGGGAGTATGGTGTACCGGACCCCCTGTTAAGGGCTGTTCGGTACCTGTACATCCAGTGTCAGAGCCTGGTCCGCATTGCCGGCAGTAAGTCGAGCCCGTTTCCAGTGAGAGTTGGGCTCTGCCAGGGCTGCCCTTTGTCACCGATTCTGTTCATAACTTTTATGGACAGAATTTCTAGGCGCAGCCAGGGTGTTGAAGGGGTCCAGTTTGGTGGACTCAGGATTGGGTCACTGCTTTTTGCAGATGATGTTGTCCTGTTTGCTTCATCGGGCCGTGATCTTCAGCTCTCTCTAGATCTGTTCACAGCTGAGTGTGAAGCGGCTGGGATGAGAATCAGCACCTCCAAATCCGAGACCATGGTCCTCATCCGGAAAAGGGTGGAGTGCCCTCTCAGGGTTGGGGGAGAGATCCTGCCCCAAGTGGAAGAGTTCAAGTATCTCGGGGTCTTGTTCACGAGTGAGGGGAGAATGGAGCGTGAGATCGACAGGCGGGCTCTGCATCGGTATGTCGTGGTGAAAAAGGAGCTGAGCCGTAAGGCAAAGCTCTCAATTTACCAGTCGATCTACGCTCCTACCCTCACCTATGGTCATGAGCTATGGGGTAGTGACCGAAAGAACGAGATCGCGAATACAAGCGGCTGAAATTAGTTTCCTCCGCAGGGTGTCTGGGCTTTCCCTTAAAGATAGGGTGAGAAGCTCAGTCATCCGGGAGGGGCTCAGAGTAGAGCCGCTGCTCCTCCGCATCAAGAGGAGTCAGATGAGGTGGCTCGGGCATCTGATCAGGATGCCTCCTGGACGCCTCACTGGTAAGGTGTTCCGGGCACGTCCAACCGGGAGGAGGCCCCGAGGAAGACCCAGGACACGCTGGAGGGACTATGTCTCCCGGCTGGCCTGGGAACGCATTGGGATTCTCCCGGAAGAACTGGAAGAAGTGGCCGGGAGAGGGAAGTCTGGGCCTCTGCTTGTGCTGCCCCGCGACCCGACCTCGGATAAGCGGAAGAGGATGGATGGATGGGATGGATGCTGGCAGTTTCTCAAGTTTCCCGTTTTGAGTTGAGAGCTGCTCTATTTGTTAATGTTATACAATAGATAGATAGATAAAACATACATTTGATTTGTGTCTGTAATAGCCACTGTAAATGTACACTGTAAATGTATAGTACTTGCAAAGTTAGCGCATTTTTTTGTTTTATTCTCACTCACGTTCACGCTCCCCACAACACCTCCCTGACCCCCCACCAAACCCTGATCTGCCGCTGTTTTACAGGAAATTCTCAAATATCATATATACCTAAGTCTCTCTCTTTTGTCAGCGCGGCTTTGACATCATGGATCAGAGATGCATACTAATTCAGCGTGAGCAGGAACACTCAATCATAAAACTGAATAAAAAATTCACATCCACAGTGATTCTCAGTAACGCACACACACATCCACGTCCCACAGTTTTCCCAGTCTTGTTCGCACACAAGATCTGAGACGGTTTTCAAATAAAGAGGGGGTGTAACGAAATAAGTTTGTACCACGTCTTTATTTGAAAACGGCATCACATTGGAAGGGGGTGTGTGTGTCTGGAAGCTTGAACGTGAATCAGACAAAACTGGGGGATTGCACTGAATAAGCTCCAGTTTCATTCTCTCAATGATGATCACGTTCTAACACCCCGCACCCGCATCTCCTGGGGCCTCATGCATAACGCAGTGTGTAGAATTTGCACTATAACATGACGTAAGCACAAAAGCGAAATGTGCTTACCCATAGAAAATCTAGATGCAGGAATCTGTGCGTATCAACTTCCACATTCATCCGGTACATAAATCCGGTCAGCATAAAAGTAACGCATGTGCACCAGCCTGCTGTCCCACCCCAATTCCTCCCAGAATTACACCTCTTTGAATATGCAAATCAATATAAATAGCCCTTAAGCTCAGCATTCTGTGAAAAGACAATGGGAAAAGCATGGGGGAAAATATGAGAATTTCAGCGAATACCAAGTGGAGGCAAAGGAAAAACAAAGCTGTTGGAGAAACTTGAAAGCTCAAGTTCACAAAGTCGCACAGTGCCCAAATAAAAACAAGGTACATATCATAGTTGCCGTAAGAGGCGAGTTGTAGCCCACCGCCTGAGTGTCATATGAAAGCTTATTAGGTACAGACAAAAAAAAAATAGGCACACTGTGGGAAAAAAAGCACGAAATGTCAACTTTAATCTCGAAATATCCACTTTAATCACACAGTTTATTTTGTCATTAACGTAGAACATCATAAACTTTATCTTAAAATCATTTCATTTACTAGTTTCTCAAATCCCATTGTAACTAAAGTAGCATGTTAAATGGTTTGTTTTGTCTTTGATCTTCTATGTGTCTATGTGTGTGAATCACACGTCTTCAATTCTTTCTTCTCAAGGACACAGAATCCATTCATGATATTACAACTTGAATATTAAAATAAACAGAACGTGGGGGAGTTTAGTTCAACGCTTT